>NC_034419.1:4424876-4724876 GCF_002078875.1 Numida meleagris | reverse complement strand
GCTAGTTCACTTGTTTCTAGACGGAAGTTGAACTGCGGAGTTGATACAAATGACTCAGCAGAAATAACCGCTTACAAATTGCACAGTCATACCATGAATTGCTTTTGCTAGAAGTATAATTAAAACAGAACTTAAAATGATTCTCAAAGCTTCTGCAGCTCAAACATGAATTAAAATTTCAAGGAAGAATTCACTAACATTTCCATTGGCTCAGAAGAGATGTGCTTTAATACCTGACCTCCTGGACCTCGACCAGTGCTTCCTTTTAATGAGAACAAGGTGAATGTGGAGCTGCAGTTCCCAGTCCTGCGCTTTAAATAACTGTAAGTGCCAGCTGGGGCAGTGAGATGCCTGGGAGTAGGGCTGTCCTGGGCATATGTTACAGAAGGATGCGACTCAGTAAGCTAGAAATACATGGCCATGGAAGAGCCCTAAGTATCTACTGCCCCCACAGGCAGGGTAAGTAGTGGTTATTGTTCCTTTTTTGACTGAAATGATTTAACATGGTGTAGATGAAAACTGTAAGAACACTGAGAGAGGGGGATCAGAACATTATTTAGTTACCTCATTTAATTTTTGCTTCATTTAACCTGAATCAAAGTTTCCTTTTGAATTAAATACATTTCATCTAGTTAAAATGAACAAAAATATTTATTGCTGTTTCAACTGATATCGAAACCTACTTATGCAGTGTCCAGTACCAGTTTGTGCTGTAGGTATCATCTGTCTGTGCATTTTGACTCCAGTACCGGAACTACAGCTCTGCCTGGAGGTACTAGATTGTATTTGCTTTGCAGCAGGTGCTGTAGGAAGCCCTTCCTGCCACTATACTCTTCATTATTTTAAAGCAGTGGTAGGAACCTGCCTTGTACTGTCTCTGACAGCCTGGCAGTGCCCCCTTACTGAAGCACTCTGTAAGAATACAGTGAGCGTTCCTCTGAATTCTAGATACTTTGAGGTATAATGTAGTAGGTTTTTTTTTTTAAGAAAGGAAAAGCTACATGGATCGTTATTCCTAGTGTGTTTCTGCAGATATACATTTAGTTAATTTGGGGGAAATAAGCACCCTAAACAGATACAGCAACAGTTCTTAACAGCTTATGCTTTAAAAGGCAAGAGAGGAGCTGTATGTAACACTACCGTTCAATTGACATGACAGCTTATGTTAGGCCAAACCCTCTTGGGATCAAGGGATTTTTTTCCATGCAATCAATTTAACTTTTTAAATATAATTTAGTACTTTTGTTGCTATACAACAACTACCTGAAAACCTCACCAGGACTGCACAAGTAGACCACAGGGCACATTCATTCATTCCAGCTGTGCTGTAAGAAGTAGAACCACTGCTAAATAAATAGCTAGATTGCTACGGAAGAAAGCACCTTCGCTTGCCTTTATTGAGAAGTAGCAGAATCCTCCTCAGCCCCAGAAAGGTGCATGAAAAGTTCTCCAAGTTCTGTTACTTGATCATCTGCGCCGGTCACAGTCCTACTTTCTCTGTCTTCAATAAAGTCCCACAGACGAACAGAATTGAAGAACTGCAATAGGAGAAAATGTGATTTAGCTTGGCACAGGTCAGTTAAAAGTATTTTCCCCTATCAGGCTTCTTTCCTCATTTAATAAAAAAACTGAAGCTGAGACTTAGGAGTTGGTATTTATTAATTCAGCAATACTTGCTGTTATTACTTTAACAGCGCTCTTGTTACAACATAAGTATTAGTTTATGTCAAATAAGACAGTAGTAATGAGCTGTATCTAAGTAGTGTTAAACTAGTAGGCTTCTCTCAACCATTCCAGATGCTAGCTGAGCTATAATGAGACTTTCAGAAGGCTTTAATAACTGTTTTAGCTGTGAATAGGACCAGCTAGGTCTGGGCAAGCGATACTAATTTTTAATACCACTGTAGGTGGTATTTTTAAGGGTGGAAGGTGGAAGCTTTAACTGTAGAATCTCCTTGAAAAAAGCCTGCAATGAGAAGCACTGGTTAAAAAGATGAAATCTTGCTATTAAATGAAAGGTGCCTGCTCTCCCTGATAACAAACCTCAGCCTCAAGGAAAGCTGAGGGCTACTTAACTTTTCTGAGGCCACCCATCGTATGAAACATCTTCAAGTAGTGCACTTTACATTCAAAAAGTGTTTTCAATTACAACTGTCTGGAATATTTCCTTACCCGCACGGTTCCCTCAGAGCTGAGCTGTTTCCTTGGTTTTTCAGGTTCAGCTCGTGTCCCATCTGGATAGGCATGAAGGTAAAGACACTTTCCTCCAAAGGGACAAGTTCCTTTCCCTTGTTCAAAGTACTTGCACGGTTTTTTCCTGATTCAATGACAAAAGAGTTGTTGCCTTCAGCTAGTGAGGAAGCAGATCACTTTCTACTACTACTACTGTAGTTTACTAGTTCCATTAACATACCAAGAGTTCTGGTCTCCTATTCCTTAACTTGTAACAGTTAAAACAGATTGGAAAGAAATCTGTCTGGTGGACAAAGAAATACATAAAAGAGCAGCATCATAAGTTTAAAAAGATAAAACCTTAAGACGCCGAAAGTGAAGGATGTTCAGAGAATGCCACCTATCCAGCACAGATGCATTTTTATCACAGTGAACAAACACGTTGCTGTTTTTGTAGCATTCCTCTACAGTGCTATCACTTTGTTTTTATGAATGAGTTCCTCTCATCATCCTCTTTGGAAGTTCTGTGGTAATAATTCTATTATTAAGTTTCCATCAGCTTTGTTGTTCAGCTACATTGTTGGAGCTGTTTAACCACTTTCTATAAAGGTGTTATTTGGGAGGGAGTGGTGTGATGGGTTGTTCTCCAGTGAGAAGTATCTGGAGGAAACTACAGAGAAAGTGCAACTGAACATGGAAACTTAATGTGAAACAGCAACACAACTGATACCTACAACCTAAACACAGCCTATCAAATAGCAAATACATTTTGTTATTTCATAGCAGAGAAGAAGCCGCAACAAAAAGAAACACCACCCCAAAAAGCAGGCAGTGCATTCAGAAGTGGAATTGCTCTGTCTTAGAAACCTGGAAGTCACAGAGCACTTGTATTCTAACCTGTCAGTCAGGATTTCTCCTCCTGCAGCATGGATTTGTACTGTGACAATCCCTGCTCTTAGCTTAGGCTTCCCTTTAAAAAAACAATATTAGCATTTTTTTCTTTCTATGAAATAACACATCCTCAAGTTAAACTAACTGCCAAGAGATCATTCATAAAACCCTCTGGTACAGAAATTCTTACGTACAACACAACACGTTAGTCTTAGCTGAGCAGTTAAAGTAAACACTTTTTGTATTCTCAAAATACAACACCAAAAGCCAAAACCCAACTTGTAACAAAACTACCTGACACCACTTTTCCAACTTTTAGTTTACTTACGTAGAATGTGGTCATTTACAAACCACTAAGCCAAGATTTTTAGCGCAACTTACTACTCTCAATACGAACTCCTTTAGAATTAAAGTGTAAAACCACAATGGCAATAGGGTAGTGAAAACAAACAGCATCTGAAGAACCTCTGCTGCCCAGAGAGGTTGTGGAATCTCCTGAAGATGTTCAGAACCCATCTGGACGCCTGCCTGTGTAACCTGCTGTAGGGAACCTGCTTTAGCAGGGGGGTTGGACGCATGCCCAAAGGTCCCTGCCAACCCCCACAATTCTGTAATACTGTAAAGTGATTTTATTCAAATACTTTGTCTAACAATAAATATAAAGCAAGAAGCTGGTCTGGACATTTAATGGAGTAGTACTGCTTTCAGCAGTTCTGCTGTTAAGTTGTAAGACAAAACTTCCCAAGAAGCTGAAGAGCTGGTAGGACAGCTATGCACAGATTTAACTAATACCTATACCTACTCCACAAGGCAAGTTTAAAAAGTTGGTGCACGTCACAGACTAAATCTGTACACCATTTCACAAAATAGTCATGACTCATTTGGGTCAGGCATAAACCTGCTTGTTTCCCTTTAAATTAGTGAGGTAAGCAATGGTTCCTCATTGTTCTGTCAATGAAGTGACCCTTACATACTCCAGGCAAGCACAGCCTTGCAAAGCTGCTGTGAAACAATGCATTAACAGACCTCCCCAGTGCTCCAATCACCAGGCAGATCTTTATTAGACAATAAAGAGAATGGAGTGAGGCAGTATTTTACATTTCCAGTAGCCATTACAAAAGACCTGTGAATTTTTACCCCATATTTCAAGATGCTATCGTAAAAATTATGTTTTTCTTCCTCCTTTGTTTTCCTCAGTGTGTGACAACCTTCCAGGCAGCTACGTCCAATAGAAGGCACGTGTATCCAGTTTTGGCAAGTGAACTGAAATAACCTCAACATTTCAGAGCACGAGTTCAAGTAACTTCTGATCTATAATTACAACAGACTCTTTGATAGCAGTCACAAAGTTCAGCTAATTAAGAATGGTGTGCTGTTACGAGAGATTAAGCGTTACCTGTAGAACGGATTGCAATTACAAAACATTTAAAAATAGAGGCATTTTGATTGACTGACTCTTGGTGTATCTCAAGGACAATGTCAGTAGCATTGTGGTTGATGAACTTACCCTACTCCCTGCTTAAACGCTTCAATCAACTCGTTTTTCTTCTCCTGGTCTTCTACCCAATATGTGCTGGGAATGACGAACTCCGATATCACACGGCACTCTGGGCAAGACCTGAATGGATCAAGACAAAGCAGCAATGCTTTCTTACTTTCTGAAAGCCATACTCAGTATCTTAGCCAGAAACTGCAGGCTCCAGAGACAGCCTTGCCAGGCTGATGCACCAGACAGCTTCACAGCACATACAGGCACGTTTGTTACTAGCTTCAGCTGAAATGATCCAGCTGAATCGTAGAATGACTTGGGTTGGAAGGGAGCTTGAAGATCATGGAGTTCCAACCCACTGCCACAGGCAGAGTTGCTGAATGCAGTAAGCCCTGTGCTGCTTTGCATTTATTTCAAGACTCTAACAAAATAGATGTTTCCTGAAGAAATGTGACTAAAGTTCCAGTGCACTTCTGTGTAAATGGAACCTGCTAAGCAAGTACTTCAGCTCACATACAGCAGAAAGCCAAACCAGATGCATAACAAAAAGGATTTTCCCTAAGCCTGACCTGCAATCTACCAGAACTGATGAGTTGTTAATTCAGTGGTTTTATAAGATGGATCTAAGATCAAGAATCAAATATGCACTTTCTGGTGCCTCAAGAAGCCTAGGAGAAGCTTTACTACCCCACCACACAAGTCCCATGGAACACATGGCATCTCTGCAGGCAGTGCTTTTCAAACTAATCCAAGTCCCTCCTTCAGAGGAGCTTTGCAAAGACCAGTGTGCCAGTTATGAATAAACATAAAAAATACGTTGGAGGAATTTGCATTAGTATCTAATCCATACACAAACCTGGCTCCAGAGTGCTGTTCCTATAAGAAAGCCACAGTCCCTGCTGTAGGCACAACATCTCAGTACCTGTCCATCAGAAGCCTTGCTCCAACAGAGGCTACACTGCACTGAGATAACAGTTGCATTGAAGTGAAAGTTAAGGGAAGTTTTGCAGAAGAGTTTATTTTGGCAGAGGACTGAAAATATTTCCCACCTCTTCCTCAGTGAGCTTGTAACTTGGAAGAGCTTTCAAAGAGATTCTAAAAAAGGAAACTGCCCTAATTGGTTGTTTAAAATTCTTTCTTTTAAGGAGGAGTATGTTTGGAATACATTTTATATACAGCTAGAAGACAAAGGAATTTACTCGGATACAGATGTGTGATTAATGGGAGATCTAACTTGAGTAAGCCACAGTTTACAGAAAAATGCAGTAATTAAGCACACACATAGAAAGGAAAGAGTTACTGCTTCTGCAAACAAGTTCCTGTGAGTGAAGCAGAGGCACAAGTTAACTCAGTACTCTGCAGTCCACAAGTCTGTACTTTGCTCCATTGTTAATGCAATGACAGAGGCTTAAGTTACAAAGAGCCAACATGCTGGACTGCAGCACATCAATACTGCTACCAAAGGATACCTGATGCATCCTACTTGGCCTTGAAGGTAATATTATGTAAACTTCTACCACTCGGACCAAGATTTTCTGAGCTCAGATTTTACTACTAGCTGGGCTAATATTTATAGCTACAAGATCTCTGATGACAACATTTATTTCTCTATCAAGAGACAGTACAGCAGAGCACCCACCTCACTGACACAGGTCACAAAGAAGACGGGCTGGTTAACATGAACTTACTTTATGATTGGATTCTCAAACTGCTTGGCACACCTCCACTGCCGGATGCAGGACAAACAGTACGTGTGATTGCAGTTGGAGAGGATCCCAAACCTTCTCTCTGAGGCTGATGGCTTTTCATACACCACTTCCATGCAGATGCTGCACACTTTGTCCTGACTTGCCTGGAAGGCAAAGGCCTTCTCCATCTCGTGCTCAAACGCTGCCATGCACATCTGTCACAGGAGACATGTCTTTGGTTATTGTAGTCTACGTACTGGACTGTTCCTTGTAAAACCAAAGTGTCTAAGAGAGGGATTTATTACAGGAAAAACATGAAACACTGATTAAGAGCATCATTACTACCCATCATCATCATATAATTTTAAGAATTTTAAGGGTGATCACATAATTCAACCCTCCCATGTTCTCTGCAGCTTTGTAAGTATCAGAGGTAGGGCTGCCTAAACTTAATTTACACCTGTCTGCACCTGTTACAGAGCAAGTGTTACACAAGGCAGCACCTCAAATATCCCTAAGTCCCATTTAATTCAGGGTCCAGAATGGATGCTGCACTCAGGATGTTACTCTGTTTATCATTAAGGCCTCATCTCATTCACCGGGCACTAAGCTTTTCCCTAGATAAGGAATTAGTCTCTTTCTATGGGCCTTCCTACAGCATTTCTCACCACTGTACTCAGCGGTGTATCATTTTACAGCGCTACAAGCTGAGCTGGCGGTTATTCCCACATAGCTTTACCTCTTCTTTCTGATGTTCCCAGGACTTGACAAGTTATACGTATTTAACAGACTTTAAATAATAATAATAATTTTTAAAAGACCAGAAAATAATTCCACATTAACAGCAGCACTTTCACTACCGCATCTTTCCACCCAACACAGGACTCTGCCTCCAGAGCTCAGCACCTGGCAGCAGTGGTGACAGCTCACTGTGCCAGACGTCAGACTCCTGGGACAAGAGAACTACATGGCACGTTTGGAGCTACGTGCTGAGATCACAGAACTGGAGATTTTGGTTATTTGGATTCCACTCCAGGCACTGGAGAGACTTCTCCAGTAACCACTAAAACTTCTGGTCACTCTCCTCCTCAGCCCTGGAAACTCCTGTTCCTGACCAGCCCTGACACAAATCCAGTGGCCAAGAATAGAAAAGGGCAGCCTCTTACAGCCTTCTTTACCCAAGCAATTCCTCATCCACTCTCCCTGGCCTTCCTAGTTAAAGTTCATCTCCAAAATCTCTGTGCTCTGCTCAGGGTGTCCCATCTTACACTGCCCTAGAACTGGCCACAGACGAGCAGGGACACCTGAAGCAGTGACCCAGTAGGCAGGCAGGGGGATCGCTCCGAACTCACTGCAGGCTACGGTCCCTCTCCCCCACCACACACAAGGGATCACTGCGACCTCCTGTCAGCTACAAAAGACATCTTCCCAAGGAGAGTTCTAGAGTATTTGGGGAGAAGGCTGCAGGCAAGTTTCCCGTAAGAAAGGGGGGGGAAAAAAAAAAAAAAAAAAGAAGTCGCTGTAAAAAGCGGTCAGCATCAATCTTACCACTGAAGTCCTGGATGCTCGTCATTCTACAGATAGACAGAGAACAGAACAAAAGCCCTTCAGAACAACAGGCTATTCCACAAGACACACCTTTGGATTTTTAAAAACAAACCAACCAAATGTTGCACTGAGTACACGTATCTCGTACCAATTTCATGTCAACATTACCATCTCATGAGCCTTCCTCTGTTCTTGGTCAAAAGGGTGAAGCACTTGCAGCCCACATATTTCACACACGTCCCCGTGCAGGTAAAGGCAGCGATCCCCGAAGTGGCATGCTCCCGCTGCAGCGTAGGGACACAGCTGCTCTCCATCACCAAAGGAACTTCCAGCTACCGGATCTTCCAGCCCAGTGCAAATTGCTTCCAAATATGAATGGGGTTTCATTTCCACATTATCGTTTCTGTCACCGCAACACACCACATTATTTGTGGCACTGGCTTTTTCCTTCTCTTCATTCAAGCCACACAGATCTTAAAGAAAAATGTAACATCAACAATACAGCACACAGCACAAAACCTACACAAGAAGCTCCTCATGCTTTCTTTTCAGTGACTACCAGTTTTTTTGCTTTTTAAATGTCTTCTAAATTAAATCTCCTCAGCCCTAAGCCTCTTTCACTCCCACATTACAAGAATTCTCACAAACCACCTATTGAAAAGACCAGTTTAAAGGTCTCTTCAGCTGTCCTCTGTTTACAAACATGGTAAAACACCCCTCATATGCCACATGGGTGTAACTGGCCCACTCCGTTTGACAGAGAGAACCAGTGGGAACAGCACCAGCAACAGGGCCCAGCTGCTCTGCCCCAGGACATCAGGCAGAGGGATGGATGTCTCAGTGCTCATGTTCCTGAGCACTGCCACCATCCTCCGCTCAGCAACACCTAGCATGAAGCAGCCAGGCTTCTCACCATTTTAAATGCCCTCTAACTGAGAACAAAATGCACAATAAGATCTGATGGGCAGGGATACCGACCAAGAAACCCACCCCAAACTAAAAACATTTTTCAGGACACACCAGTTTAAAAGCCAGTCAGTTATTGTAAAGTCACTAAAAGGTACCAGCCGGCGCAAGTGT
Organism: Numida meleagris; assembly: GCF_002078875.1. NCBI lineage: Eukaryota > Metazoa > Chordata > Aves > Galliformes > Numididae > Numida > Numida meleagris. The sequence goes on along the minus strand of NC_034419.1, from coordinate 4,716,008 downwards.
TTAAAGAAAAGGGGCCTCACAAGATAAGGAAGGTCTCCAGCACCTCTCCCGCTATCCTTGAAACTCAAATTAAAAAAAAATGTGAAAAACAACCCAACTCCTATCAGAACAAGAGGACAGCATCAAGGAGGATAAGCACAGTACCCTCCTACTCACTTCTGTCCCTGAGCACAAGCGTCTTCTTCTCCCGTTTGCCACTCTCACGCAGCTTGCTCTTGGTTGCGGGTGCGCTGTGCTCGGGCGCAGGGCGAGGGCTGAGAAGCGCTGCTGATGCCACAGGAGGAGACACTGGAGCTGCTGCACCCCCCGAGGCAGGGAGCCTGATGTGGTCATACCTGCGAGAAACAGAGTAAGCGCTGGAAAAGCTCAGCTTAGGGCACAGTGGAGGAATATCTACTTTGATTGTATTTATTTATGGAAATAGTTGTTTTAACAAGTTGCCTGCAATGTTCAAGTCTCTTTCAAAGCCAGACTGAAAGGCTTCTCAGCCTCAGCAAATGGATGCCTCTGAAAGCACGTCGAGATTTTCCTCTCTAGAGAGGCCCATCACAGCTGAAAGAACATCATTCACAAGCGTGTTAAACCAGGTCTTTGTCATCCCCACGCAAACAGCTTTGCTGACGTTTCTCATGGAAGCAAAATTAAAAAGATGTGCAGTAAGGACTGATGATCTGTGATCTCATTCTCCCCGTCCAAGCAGGGACACGGGACTTCCTGCTCCCATACCAGTGTGATGCCGTGTTTGCACACAGGACAGGAAAGGTTCCAGCTGACTACAGAAACATGCTCTCAGCAGCAGAACAGAAGCAACCAGTACAGTACAGAGGCTTCTCCACTAAAGCCACAGACATACCTAGATGCTAGAACATTTCTGATGGGAACAACAACAACAAAAATCTCCTATTTGTCTGTCTTTTATTTAGTTCCCCAGATTTGCCACAGCCATCAGCGGCCCATACACACCGAGGGCCCTCAGCTGTCCCAACACTGCTGGAGCAGCACAGCAGCATCCTGCAGCTGCCATCAGCAGCTCCATACAGTGCTAATACCATCTGAGCAGCTTACAAGAGCTGCAGAGCTTGCTGAAGTGCAGCTAGATGCAGGTCTGATGCCACTGGCTAAGTCCAGGGAAAGAACACAACATGGTGACTGCAGCCACACGACACCCTGACACCTTTGGCTGTAGACGAGCAAACAGACACAGGATTCCATCTGCCACCAGAACAGCTTTGGGAAGGTGCCCCTGCTCTGCAGCACACTCCTAACGGCACAGGACATTCCCTTGCACGCTGCATTTACCAAAGCACCTCTACAGAAGTTTTAACCCAAAGGCCGCAGTAAAAGGCATGGTACCACTGCCAACAAAGCTGAGGGGAGCATGAAGAAAACCTGCTTTGCTCTAATGGAGACCCAAAAGCCCTCTGACCTCAGCACGGGGATGTGCACGAACAGCCGTGAGCTGCACCATGCAAAGCAGCACAGCGCTGCTGGGACACTGCCATGCCTCATAAGGCCCTGAGCAAACCTTGCAGCCTAACGCTGCCTCCTGGGAAGCCACACAGCCGGCGTTCCGCCTCTAGTGCCCAGCAGTTCTCACGATAACAAGAACTGGGTGAAAGCACGTGAAACCTGGTGTTTCTTTTCTACGGGATAAGATAAAGTGCAGTCAAACCATAACACTACGCCCATGTATGCTGGCTTTAGCAGGAAGAGAAAAAAGTTCACTGCTGATATATTATTTCGTCCTTTTTGGCACTCAAACACCTCATCTTTCCTCAAGCTTCGAGTGCCCCCCGGCTCGGCTCCTCAGAAGGCACGGCGGCGGCTCTCACCTGCAGCGGGATCCATAGGCGCACTGCCCCTTCTGGTAGTACTTGCAGATGGTGGAGGACTTGCTGTTGGACAAGTCGTGCGAGAACATACACTTGCTTCCCTCCCGGCACACTCCCTGCACGTAGTACCTGGGGAGAAGCACCCGGTCACGGAAATGGATTCGCTCTGGGAGGCGCCATCCCGCGCGCAGCGCCGCCCCGGCACGGGCCTTCCCGCCGGGCGCACCCCGGGCCCCGACGAACCGCCACGGCTCAGCGGGAGGCGCTCCCGGGGCAGCTCGCCGGCCCGGGGCCGCGTGGGGCGCGGCCTCCACGACCCCGTCCCCTCCGCGAGAAGGCCCGGCCGGGCGCGCGGCGCTCACCTGCACGTCACCTGCTTCGTGCTCATCCTCGCCCCGCTCCGGCCTCCCCCGCCCGGCCGGCTCCGCGCGCCGCACGCCCGGGTTCCGCGACGCCGCGGGGAAGGGGCGGGGCCGACACGGACACAATTACCCGACGCGCCGCACCATCGAGACGCAGCGCGGCGGGCTAGAGCGCCGCTCGGCGGGAGCCATGGAGGCGGCCGCCATCCTGCGCCTGCGGCACTGCGGCGCCGCCATCTTCTGCCGCCGGGCGCCCCTACTGTGCCCCGCCTGCGGCCGCCCCCTGCGCGGTGCCGGGCTGCCCGCCGCCCCCGTGCGCCTGCCCTGCCCCTTCCGCCACGGGCACCGGCAGCCCCGCGCCTTCCTGCTGCGGCCCTCCGCCGGCAGCTTCCTGGGGTACGGCCCGGGGGGAGCGGCGTGGGTGGAATGGCGCTAGGCGGCGGGCAGGGGGGCTGCTCGGGGTAATAACTGCCAGATCTGGGGTAAGCCCGGACCGGACCCGGGTCTGGAACGGAAGCGTTCTCTCCCTGGGAGCTGCAGCGTTTTGCCTCCCCCCATCCCACCGACGTAGGTCCAAGCAGAAGTAGCCCCTGTTCCCAGAGACACCCCACGGGAGTTCTGACAGGACAAGCGAGGCTCGCACCTCACAGGCACTGTTTTTCTTTCAGAGGATACGACGGGAACTCTGATCTCCACGTCGGAATAACCAGTACTCAGGGTAAAATGTATTTCACAGCTATCTGACAACCCCACTGCCCATCTCCCGTGTGCACTGCGACTGCACCCCGCTGCCTAAGATCCTCAGCCCTGCACAGCAGCCCTTCCAGAGCCTGCTGCTATCTCAGGCTGCGCACCCGCACAGCCATGCTGGTGAAGAATGCGTGCAGCAGCAACTGCAGCTGGGAGCTCAGCTACTGCCTGCAGGAGAGTACCACATACAGATCGAAACCCCACATCCCATTAGTTATCTTGCCTTGCAGAAGTCAGCATGGAGAGCGAGTCAAAGCCATCCTGCCACTCTTCTCCCAGTTCCACCTCAATGCTGGGGAGTTGCACAGAATGGAAGTGACAGGTGACCTGTATTCATGACAAAGAAATAAAAGCGAGGCAGCAAAAAATTCGGGGGAGCTTGGCTTAAGCAGTTATTGCTAATTCTGAAGTCATGCCTAGTTAAAACAAACAAGCAGACGCCATTTCAACAGTCATTACAGGTTCTCAGAGCAGAACAGCCCATCAAGCAGACATCTCAAGTGAGATACTGCATTAATAGAAAAATGGTCTGACTGGGAGGTTTCAAAAAGAAACCCCGCAGTCCTCCAGTTGTTTTCTTTATCAAAAGATCTGAAATTACATTGTAAAAATGACAACAGTTCTTTGATACAAGTAAACACTGCACTTTCTACTCTGTAGTCCCAGAAGGTCACTGAAGGGAAGCTAGGGTCTAGTTAGAAAGAGTGACCTTAAGAAAAAAATCAGTAGCTTTCATCACTTAAAAGTGCACATGAATCCATTTTCTCCAGTACTACCTGTCAGCCTGCTGCTCTTTATTTTCAGGAGTGGTGTATAATTACAATGAAGAAGGCATTCACAGAGATGAAACTGGATGGGAGCAGTGCATTAGTGTCCCACTAGTACAGCCAGATATGTTTGGGCTTCGTCAGCAGTGGGATCACCTCCTAGAGGAATTTTCTATGGGAGAGGAGTGGCTTCCTCACAGGTATGTAGCTGAAAAGGTGAATGCAATAGGAGTATTTAAGATGATAAATAAGGTTATTCTGTTTTGGATCCTGTGAGGTTTGTGGTTCACTCAGCTCCTTTGAACACAATTCATAACAAACCAGTCTAAATTCTTTCAGATTGACTTGAAACTCGGTGATCTTGCTGAACAAGAAACAAATGTTTTTAAGCAGGTGAACTATAAAAGATCTCTAAGAGAACATTTAAGAGAAGTTTTCTTCAGCAACAAAAGAACTGCACGAAAAAGAACACTTCACTGGAACACTACTTTTAAGAGTACACTGCTAGGTACTCTGAAGTGTGTAACCTCATGGCTGTAGACATCATGGTATATAAGAAGTCAGTCAAAAGAGGTTTCAGCAGAGGTTTAAGTTTTCAGAGATAACGTATTATCTCCTTAATAGCAGGAGATGAAAGAATTTGACCCAGATTGAAGATGTATATAGAACACAAACCTATTGGTTTTTCAAGTATCTTTGACATTTCTACAATTCCCAGTGCTTTAAAGTTATTACTAAAATTAACTTGATGTCAAAAAAGCAGTGGTAGAAAGCGAGTAGATGTATGCATCTTTTCTACAAGCTTTTCTTCCATTTTCCCTGTCAGCCACCTCCTGGCAAAACCACCCAGTTTTTCAAAAATAAACCAGTGACCACTTAAACTGCTGAAAACAGGACTCGAAGATGTTAAATCAAGTCCTCTGCTTATTTTTTCAGCGGACTGGAACTGTGCTAAACTAATCCTGTAACTAATTTTAATTTTCTTGTTTACTTTCCATTTAATGCAAGGACAGTATACGAGAGCAGCAAAGAACAGTGGCTGCAGACGTGAGCAACAACATCTTAAATTAATGAGATACTAATTTCCTTGACAAGACAAATACATGCTTTCCAAAATCAGGTGCTAACTGGAAAACACAGATGGTAATGAGAAACCTATTACAGATTCTTTTGCATTATAAATACAAATAGATGCTGTAAACAAAATCATGGAACTGGTTTAGTAACGCACTTCGTGCACACATTTTGTACAAGTTTCCAGAACATGCTGCAGTGCTTGGCAGACTCAGCACTGAGCTGAAGTGAACCCAGCATTTTTGCCATTAAGTTCCAGATGTTTTGCACTGCACGTTGACGATGGCCACTCTTGGAAGTTCCTCCTGTTTATTTATTTATTTACAATTATTTTTGGTAAATTAAGTACACTGTAGCAAATTCTTGCTTACTGCATGGGAGCTCATAGGTCACTTCAAATAGCCTCAGCAAACCAGGGGAGCTTTGAAGAAAACAGTGAGAAATTCTGAACTGGGTTCAGGGTTGCTTTCGATAGCTCTAGAACTTGCAAAAAGATCTTGTAAATTCCCAGAGCTGAGATGCAAGCCTTGCAGAAGATTCCCTGTGGCAACACAGACCATGGAGCCACCGACAGTATGAGGCAAGGAATGACTCACAGGGCTAGAAAGAACAAGGGAAAAATGACACAGGATGAGGTGATTACAGAACAAGCCTGAGGATTAGACAGATGGCAGACAGTTATTCAAGGCCAATGGAAAAAGCAGCACTATGTGGTAAAGGAAAGGAGTAAATTACTCAAGTTGTCAGTGGCCAACATGAAACATTTGGTAGAATCTGGAAAACATTCTGACACTGAAAAACACAGGTAAGCATCATATGCTCCTAGCTTAGCATATTGGAGAAAAGACAAGAACGTTTTAAATGACTACTGCTATTTAGTTACTGTTTATCCTTCCACTGTTGGCACTAATGATTGCCAATGGGAATTTGACTGGTACACTGTACAGCAACAGGATCAACATATCAGTGATAAAACAGAGTTGATTTTAATTAAGATTCCAAGTAAATGCCACCCTGAATGAAGCATCTGTGGTGCCACATAAAGTTACCACTGCAGGAAGACGTTTTCAAGATAACAGAGTAACAACAGATAGAAGAGCAAAGGTTAACAAGGTAAAAACCAAATAAGTATTAAAAAAAATGCTTTGAAGTAATTAGTGCTAACTCTTACTAATGAGATCTTTTTCCTAGGTATGAAGAACGTGACCACAACTGCTACACATATGCACTAGCATTCATTAATAGCGTGCTGACTGCACAAGGAAAGCAGCAAATGAGTAAAAGTGAATTTACAGAGAAGTTTGTGATTCCACAGACAAAGAATGCTTCCAAATACATTACTCTTCATCAGGAGCTAACCACTAAAGAATTCTACATTGTACCCCTGCCTGATCAAGAAAAACAGTGCTGAAAATAACAAGTTGCAACATGAAAGCATCTACGAAACGCTACAGGAGAAGGAAGCCTTAAGACACCTGACCTCATTAAGATACACAATCTGCCTGATGTACTTAAAAAGACAATTAAGTTTACATATGTTAAGCTGCATATCATGGAAGGATCACGAAACTATGGGTATTTGAAATATCATGCTTGCAATATACACAAAAAATTGCTATGGGAACTACTACCGTTGAAAAATGCTTTCCTATTCACATTCACTGTATGCTGTGTTCTGTTGAGACATTTAATATTAGAAATCATAATGGCTGTATAATTACGGGTTTTAACAAATCAACTGTTGAAATAAGCTCCTTTAAACCAAACTTAATTTTCCCATCACACGTATGGAAAAAAAAAAGGAATTTATGCTTGCATGCTGCTCAAGTCTGATGTCTGTCACAAAGCAAAGTCATTTTCCTTCAACCAGTAGTAAAGCATACAGTATTCATAACAATAAATCCAGTCTCACTGTCAGACACATTTCTTTTCCAGTCCTTCTTTATGTTTTACATGTTTATTCCTCAAACCAAGACAGATCCATAGTATTAGAAGATGCACAGTGTCCTATCTGTAATGAACAACAGGCTCATCTGGATCCATCTCAGAGAGAAAACTTAAGAATTTTTCAAAAAGCAATTTATGTTTAAAGAAATAGGGAGATGCTCCAACAGTACTTCTACCTATTGTACATTACAGAGAAGTGTATGCTGAGGACAAAATTCTACTGTTCATAATTCTACACACTTTTATTTACATACATTCTAGCTTAAGAAAACATATATATCTTCCCTTCTACTAGCTTCTGCAAAGTAAATCTAGACCTGAACTAGATTTAAGTCCTGTTTCCTCAAATACAGAGAAACAATCAAACCACTGTGGTTTTGTCCGTATCTAGTTTATAATTTTGTATACACATACCAGAAAGACTACACTTTCCCACCCCCATCTTCTTTCACTTCTTGCTAAATTCTAATTCGTAGTGGCTTTAAAAGCATATTCAGAAACACAACATGATAGAGACAACCAGCTTGAAATGCTCAATTCTGCCGCTGTTAAGAGCCCTCCTATCCAGAAACCTTTACAGCAATTCAAAATTCTTTAGCTAAGATTTGGCTTACAAAAATAAATTACAGCATGCTATCTCTGAGTATATCAGAATCCATACCTCATTTTAAGTTTTGAATTTCAACTGATGAAATATAAATACATGGCAAAGTATCAGGATCCTGGTAGAACTAACTGCTATAAAGCATTTGTTCTAACAGCACCAAAGCATGAAGTATAGTCATCTCTAGTTACAACACTGTGCCACATACAGTCAACACACACACACATTCAGCTTGAAAAAGCAATCACTCAGTTGACATTTCCACTTTACATCTTTCTATTAAATGAACAGGATATGCTTGGATTTCACACAGCATTTATACATACCAACTGAAAATGCGGATAGAAACTGATGATGAGCCATTGTCTCAGGGATCAAGTAAAAAGAACCAACAAAATGTTTATAACAAGAATTACATTCTTCCTATACATTCAGTTACAGATCATCTTGCTCACTGCGCTCACGGGAAGACACCCAACGAGTTACAATCAGTTCCTGAAATAAAAAATAGCAACTATTATGGAAGGGAAAAGATGAAAAAAGAACCTCAATGAGATGGTGTTAAGCATTTAGCAGACCGACTTATACGATGTAACCCCTGAAAACAGATGAGTTGTCACTGCTGAAGTGAGCTGGTCTCTTAGGTGTCTGGCCACCCTGCCCACAGCAGAGGGGTGGTACTCAGTGACCTTTACGGTTCCTTCCAACCCCAGTCATGACTCTTTGTTCCTTAGTTTTTAAACATCCATAAACCTTACACTCTCCATAGTTATCCTTTTTTTCCCCCCCACACAAATGTTTCACAGTAGCAACATTCAAATTTAGATTGGAAGACCCGAAGGGTTTAAACAGGATGTAAAGCACTTCTTGTATCTTAGGGCACAAATAAATCTAGCTATTTCATTGCAGCCATGCGTGTAAAAAACAAAAGCCTGCTAAAAAGCAAGCAACAGTTCAAGAGGGCTCTCTTATGGTAGGCTGTCGTGTCCAGCTGCCCCAAGGCAAAACTAACACAGGCGAAGGAGTGAAGTAATTACTCACCTGAACCTTAATTCTTTTCAAACATTCTGGTGTGGCCATCTCTTCTTCAGTCATATCAGATGGTCTAATCAAATAGCATAACATAAGTTCCTGTTGATAAAGAGAAAACACTACATTAATCTCAACTGATTTCTCTCTATACACGTTTTAGATTAATTAGAAATGTAGATACTAAGTTTCCTACAACATGTCTTCTCAAATCAAGTCAGAGAAGATCTGTATAATTTCCATATCTCATTTCCCTTATCAAAGCAGAATCCTGTGTTAAGTTATGATTATAACTCAACAACTGAGCAGCATGATTATGAGAATAAAAGCATTATGTATGAAGGTCTATCACAGAAACAGCTTTTGGAAACTTTCAATTCTACAGTTGAAAACAAAATCCTGGTAGATGGAGAGGGATTTAAAGACAGAAGTGGTAACTGGGAAAGAAGTGTCCCTTGTGTCTTTCTACAGTTCTTCATGCAACATTTAAAGTTCCTGCAGAGGAGAGAATTTAATAAACTTCTTCCAGATGTCATGTGGATATTGACAAATGAAACTTGCCTGCCTGCTAGCAGCTCAGTGTGTTCTTCTGCAGAATAGAAGCAGAAGAATTCCCTTTCCAGCCTCATGCCCAACTCCATGTATTTTGGAACTAAACTGGATATTTATTATTTCAAAGCTATTTTAAAATGAGTAGCTTACACAATTACCTTAGAAGCATTAACAGTTGTTCTGTTCAAGCCAGACAAGGACATCCAGCTCAGTGGTCTGCGAAGAGAACCTTCAAAATTGTCATCAACTAATTCAGCAATGACAGAGTAACTGGAAAACAAAGCAGATGGGACAGTTCACAGAAAGAAAATAATTGCTTTAAAACTGTATAGCTTAAGAATTCGAGCCAAAAAAATCTGTGTTAAACAATAGGCCAGCATGCAGTAAGCAAGCTAAGAAACTTGAAGTCTCTTTCCACAAGGCAAGAGGAGAAAAGATCAAATTGCTAACACACTGACTGGCACTTTCCCTCCCTACCTTTCTGCTGGTACTTAGAGTTATTCTCTTATGAATGCCAACCTGATATTTAGAAACAATTTACTATTTAGATGTTGAACATGACTAGCTAAGGAATAAAGATAATTATCATCCCTTAACAATCATGATTTTTTCCTTCCAAATTACATAAGTTATCCATACCATATACATTCAAAACTCAGTATTACTGCATTCATCATGAGTGCTAAATATGCTCATTTCAAATTTTAATTTGTAATATTTTACTACTCTCACAAGAATACAATAGAATTGTGTTCTTAGTGCCTCTGTTTAAAGGGGCACTTTTGCATTTCCAGTATGAACACATCTGGGTAAGTATTTTGGGTTAGGAGTATGTGCTTAACTAGCGATGACACTAAATTAGTGTGAGAGAAATTTTCTAATTTGAAACTAAGAAGTTAGCCAAGAAAATAAGCTTCAAACCTTGCATGATAGAAGGGAGGGCCCTTTCGATACAGCACTGAAAAGGAAGAGAAACACCCAAGTTAGACAATCACAGTTACTGTCCGAGTTTAATATCTGGGTCCATAAATACTTTCATACGCTTCATAAATTTTAATTACACTAGGCAAAACTTCAACACTTTTCAATTTTGCTCAGAATTAGATTTTCCCAGAAAGTGAAGGGGAGAGTAGAGAGACAATTACTATGGCAGCAAGGCCAAGGAAGCGGCAGATAAAAATGTAGAAGAGCCAAAAGAATTTAGCAATTGCCATGAGGAAAAAGAGCTTAGCATGGAATTTTTCTGCAACAGATTCATGCTTTTAATACCAGATCTGCAACACAAGTTGAGCCACTAGAGTACAAGACGAAGACACTGAAATCCTGTTTGAAGCAAGCACCTTCCACAAGTTTTACAAGAGGCCAAAGGCACAAGTTCTTAAATACTGCTGCAGTTCCATCGATAGAACTTTTAGTGTGTCTTTCTCAGTGCTCACATTTCCTGCCTCCCCTGTCATGAGTTTGCAAGAGGTGCCTTTCTTGAACCAGAACAGGTTTTCTTATACAGCTGGCTTGTCAGGAAAAGCATGAGTAGCACCTCATTCCAGCAGCAATCATGATTTGCACATTATCCATTGCAAGTAACAACACTCGTAGTATCAATTTGAAGAAGCTACAGCAAAAGAACAAGAATCTAGAGCGCAGGGCTCGATCTTTACCAGCCTTAAACTAATCCTCTTTATCTAGCACAAATCCAAAGGCAGTGATATGCTGAACAACAAATTCAGGCCAAATGAACGATGAACAATCACATATCATCCTGATGTATAAATCAGGTGATCAGTACCAGAACCTTGCTGATTTGTATACAATTCATAGAAAATATCTTTCTTCACACACATCTTCCCATAACAACAGGTGTAACTGCACTGTTTACACCATTGTGAGCTGAATGCAGCTCTTGAATCACTTAGCAAAGTATTATGGACACTTCTAATTATTTCTGCATGACAAAAAATTCCTACCATTAGCAAACAAGCAACCATAAGAGATTCTGTTTCTTAATGAAAGCTACTCACAGAGATCAGTTCCATACTTCAGTCCAACCTTGGGGACCCATCCCTTGCTGCGGAAGTAATGATACGCCATGTAAGTAGTTTTAAAACTAGGCTTCACTTCGCTGAAAATTTCCCATAGCTTCAAAATAGTTAAGGGCTCCTAAAAGTCACAGATGAAGGCATGATTAACATGATTATATTCATATTACAGCACATACAGAATACTGCGTGTAGCAGAGAGTAAAAGTAAAATATCAAATATCATGGTCCCAACATGACGAAAATGAACTTCAGGGAACAGAATGCAAGAACCCTAAATGTAAGAGAAAATTGTAGCTTCCGTTTAGTTTTTTAATCATTTCACAATCAATCCCATAAGGCTCTTGTATAAAAAGAAACCTGATAAATCTTAAACTAGAACCATAGGAAGATAAAAGAGTAATCTATGTATATATGATTATGCACCATATTCTTCCATGCCGCCTTCCCCCATATTTATTACCTAAGCTGCAACAACCAACCTTCCTCTACAGGAAGATCCTGCTTGCCTATATTTTGGCAGCTGTATTTGCCATGGTAAATAAAACTCTCAGACCGATATGTTATAAGCAGAAATGCTATTACTTGTAAGAAAAACTTCCCAATTACTCTCCTTGCTATTTCCTCCTTCAGGATTAAGAGCATACAATATTGTCATACTTGGTAAGAAAATTTGTATCAAAACAGATCCAAACGAATGGTATCCCCATTCATCCAATCTCTTACCTCACCATAATAAATAGTTAAACATCCCAGAGCGTACACCAAGAAAAAAGCCTGAAAAAAACAGAAAGAATAATTTTAACTGGAATCTAGACTCTTCTTGGAGTTCATATTCCATGCAAGAACAAAGGCTCACATTCATTTTATACAGAAATCAAGACAGACAAGTTGCTTGTGAGTTTCTTCTGGAGTTTCTCTTTATGACCTTTACATTTCAATAGATACAGTACTACAAAAATGAGGCACATGCTGTTGACTCCTGAAGGCACTGTATTAAAGCTGTGAAGCGTATTAAAACTCTGAATATATTTAGAAGGAGCACAACAGAAACAGGATTTATATAAGTGAAGAAGGGAGAATCCTCTATGTCAGAGACAGGTATTAATGTGTACTCTATTTGATACATACCTCTTCCAAGCTGAGTTGTAAATATTCAAAAATCCTAAATGGATTTCTTCTGCATACTAGTTTTTCTTTCTTGACAAACTACAACAAAAATGTACTGCATTACTAAGATGTTAAACTGGAAAAAAAATACCAAATTCTTAAGCTCACAGTGACTATAGCCAATAAAAAAATTAGCCTTACATTTTCTTGCTCATGAGCAGAGCCCTCTTCAGGACATGAGCTACTTTCTTCTTCTTCTTGCACGAGCACATATTCTGGAGCACGTTCTCTTGACTTGGCCATGTTGCACGATTCTCGCTCGGGACCCCCCTTAGCCTTGCAGCCACAAGGCACATGAGAACCACACTTCTGGCAGGATGCTTGGGCTGCCTCTTTCACGTCAGCAGGCTCCTGTTCCTTAGAGCCAAAAGCAACCATGGGATCAGACGCCGGATCTCCTTCCACACAGGCTTTCTGGCAGACTTCCTTCTGACACTCCGGACTTGAAGTCACTATGTTTCCAGTATCTGCAGAAGACTGCCTGCAAAGTTCTGTATTTTCTGTGCTTGGGCCCATTGTGTGGCAGCTATCACCGGTTTGATCAGCTCCATCCTTTTCCAAAAATGGAAACTCAAGAGGCCTAGTGTAATCCTCAAGAATTTTGGTCACGGAGCAGCTATCAAATCCCTGCTCTTGCAAAACGCTTTTAGCCCACTGAACACGATGCTGGTACCTAGTGAACAAGTGAAATAAATGAGAAGTTTCTGGGCTTTACATCCTCTAATTAACACCTTAAAAGCAAGCATGTAAAGCTTTGTTAATTTCTGCAGCAACAAGCACTCTTACAGAATACTATGCAAGAACCACGCGTGATGCAGATTCAAGGAGCAGGAACTTGGCTGGAGAAGACCATTCTCCCACAGAAGCCTTAAGTATGAATTCTCTGCAAAAACATCTCTGTATCAGAGCTCATGTGATTAAACACTGCAAGCAGGACCCACTGTACAGAGTTCTCTACTACTGAGAGCAGGTATCTTCAACTTATTTTAACTACCTTTGAAACGATGGCAGAGCAGAAACGTGGGGAAATCTCAAGGAGAAACTGCCTTGAATTTTAACCAAACCCCCCTCATCTCCCAGGAATAACAGTAATGCAAGCACAGAGTTATTAGCTGAAAACTGTAAATATTTCTTCTAATATTTTTCAGTGAGTTACAACAATCTCAGCTGTTAGTTTGTAGTTCTCATTGAAGATAATGTTAATATCCAGTTTAAGACAATAATCTCTCTGTGAAAGTTTCATGCAGCTGAGTACAGTTGTCTTAATCAAAGCTGGACAAATCTAGTACAATATTCTTATTTCCCAAAACTTTAACACAGTCAGAGATCAGGTAACGTAGAACAGCAAAGGCAATTAAATGTAAATTTGGAGTGTCAACAACAAACAAATCCCCTCTGAAATATCCTAACAAAGCTACGTAATTCAGTGCTGTACTTTTGTTAAAGAAAAGACTCCTCTATGTTCTCTGAGGATTTGCAGTTACAGATCTGTGCTGAGACAAGCCACACCGTACTCCTGCACCAACACCACGGCACTTCACTAATGCCCAGCTGCCTTTGCTGACACATTCAGCAGTCACACAGCAGCGTTTCTGCGAGCAGCAGTAATGCCACTACTGTTACCTAAAGGTGAGGACCCAAGAAGCTAAACTTTTAAATTTATATCATTTTTTTTCTGTCATCGTAGAATGGAAGCAAACACAGCGACTAACACGCCCACTCTATGGTTATGGTTAGTTCATACGCTATTTAAGGGGAACAAAATAAATGTGGCCCAATACCCCATTTTGTTAAATGGGCAAGCTAGCAATATTAAGAGAGAATATAGGAGAAAAAAATAAAGCATTTACGTAGTATAAAAAATAAGAGCTGCTTCAGCCCACTCTATATTAATTCAATAAGGAAATGGGAAAGGTCTTCAATAGTCTGCACCAGAAACCTCTTATTCCCCCTCAGCTGAGGAACAAGTTTATTATGCTTGTACCCACACTTAATCTTGGCTTTTATTCAGCAGTTAATACAGATAACTTTACATGAAAAACCATGCTGAGTATCACTTAGATTATTTCCGATTTTCTGAACGTGATTTATAAATGAAATAAAAAGAAGCAGAAGTCACCAGCACTAAGAGCCCGCAGCCTGAAAGCAAGTAAGATAAAACACGAACTAAGTTCTCCTGCCTTCTAAAAGAGAAGAAAAAGTAACATAAGCTGACTTACTTTTTTGATGTAATTATAGGCATGTTTAGGTTGGCACCTGTTATTAAGAGAAAATCATACACTGCATCATCAACAAAGTTTTCATGTGATTTTGAACATTGGGATAATTACTCATGTTTTCAGTAATCCATGCCATTTTGGTCCTACTTACATTGGTTAAGGACATGGGAGAACTAGAAATGGCACAGAGGTACCAGAGGTAAAGCAGTATGCAGAAGACAGCTAAACACACTGTTCTTCTATAGCCTTTACAGAGACAATGGCATAAGGATACTATAAAAGCCAACGATGTCTGTAGGATTTAACTGTCATGGAAAACATGGATAAAACATGACAGTTTCTCCTTAATGAACCAAGAGCACAACAGATGTAACTAGCTATTAGTACATTAAAAAAATCCACATATCCTTGCCTTGTGATTTCATGGACACTAAAAACTGCAGTTTAAAGCCAAGGAAAGCTTGACAGTTAGAGGCAGTAAAGTCCAAGGATAACACCTTTACTTAGCAGAGCTCCTGAACAACTCAGTGGAGACTAGAAGGATGTATGGGGATAACTGTACACTTGTTTATCCTAGGAATCTTGCACTGGCCGTTATCAGAGACGAGATACGGAAACAGACTGATCCTTAATCCAGCAAAACAGATTACTTTGTGTGTAATTTATAGACATACATTCAACGAGTGAAATCAAAAGTATTACTAGAGTAGTGAAAAGTACAAGCGGGCAACAGCTTACCCTGCCATTTGGAAACCAGTGAGGGATCAGAAATGCTGTACACTGGTCGACTTCTTGAAAGAATGCCTTTTCCAAAATAGCCCTTCAAAGCAAAGGAAAAACCCTCATTTTATCACCAGACAGAAGAAAACATCTTTCCAAACTACAGAATGTTTACTGCCTTCGTCTGCTGACAAAAATAACTGAAATCCTGCAGCCTTTAATCCTAGCCCAAGGCTTGTTGTTTATCTTCTGATAACTAATTTAATATTTAATGTTTGCACTTGTAAATTTAACCAGGGGAATGCTGGGTCTTTTTACTCAGTTTTAAATATTTGTCAGGCAACATCTCTGAGCCTCTGAAAGCAGAGACAGAAGAAACACCTGTATATTAACACTGTGACAATGCGTAAGGAAAACAGAGGGATATAGCTACTGCGTGAGAATGTGGATGAAGTGGTACTTGGCCATAAGAGGCCTAACACAGCTTATTTTATTCAAAAAGTATCTTCAGTTAATTCTAAAGTTACAAGAATTTTTGCAAGTACTCCTAAAACCTCAATATTCCAACCTTCCGACCCTTAAAACAAGAAAATACTTCTGTAGGGCTGCACACAATTTGATAATATAAATAAAGATAACAGTCACAAAGTCTCCACATACTTTTTGCTTGTTATTTTTTCCTAACGTCACTTCATTCCAATTTTCCGGGATAAGAATGAAATACTTCTGCACATTTGATACGGAATACGTTTTGTATTTGTTTCAGGAGGAAAGACAGGGAGGATTCCTGGCGGCTAATGGGGAACGGCAGCGTAAGGGCAGGCAGAGCTCAACCAGCACCGGGCTCGCCCACGGCCGGGACACGCTGCGCGGGGCGGACAGCACCTTGTTGTACAGCTGATCCATGTCCTCGGGGTCCCTCACCACCACGCTGTTGTTCACCATGTCAGCCCGGCACATCCTGAAATCCCCCACACCGGCACCCACAGGGAAGGGCGCCTGGTAGCACTCGAACACCCTTCTTTTCCTTCTCGGGGGATGGAAGGCCGCTTCGGCCATCTCCCTACGGTAATATCTCCTCCTGAAAAGCGGAATCAAGACGCATTCAACGCTCGGGTTAACGTTCACGCCCGTCCGTTCCAGCGCTGCCCCCAGCAGGGACGCGCAAACCCCGCCCGCCGGCCCCGCCCCGCAGCCCCGCGCGGATCGAGGCGAACGCGGCGCGGCAAGCGGGCCTTTCGAATACGAGCAAGCACAGACCGCAGCACGCGGCCGCCCGAGCGCAAACCGCTTTCGGTAGCGACCAGGACGAGCTCCCAGGAGCGAGCCCGGCTCGGCGGCCGCCCCTCAGCGGAGCCCCGCACGCGCCCCGCCCGGGGAGCGGCCATCACGCGGCGCCGCGCCCCGCGCCAGTCACACCGCCCTCCCGCCCGAGGGAGGAGGCCGCGGCGACCACCCACGCGGCGCCGCCCCGCCCGGCGCCGGCAGTCCCGCCCGGGGGCGAGGTGTTGTGAACCGGGCGGGGAGCGGGGCCCCCTCGGGGCAGCCACCACCCTCGGGGCGGCCGGCCCGGACCCGTCGCCGTAGCGACCGCACGCACCCGTCACCGCCGCCGCAGCACGAGGAGGCCGCGCGCTGCTGGGTGTCACCAGAGCCCGCCTCCAGGCGGCCGCGCCTGCGCGCGAACGGTGGTGGCGGCCGCGCGGCCCCGTGCCGCTCGCGGCGGTTATGGGCGCGTGAGGGCGCTGCGCCCTGATCCGCGCCCTGAGGCGGCAGCGGCTTCCAGGCGGGGCGGGGGCGGTGCGCTGTGCCCTGTGCGTGTGTGTGCCGCTGCGCCAGTGCCTGCAGACGGCAAAGCGACCTGTGCTGGCAGTTTAATAAAGTGAGAGAATGCGGCGTTCTGCGTGGAACGCCCATTCTGAAATGAGTGATGAGCTTCATAATGAGGGATGCTGAGATACGCGGGTGGGTGACTTTTCGTAGCTGTGGGAGGTGAGGAGAACGATCCCTTGCAGCTGGCAGCAGTTGCTCTTGGCTCTGTGACAAGGCCGTGGCTGCGCGGTGACTCACAGCGCTGTGGGATAACGCAGCGCTCCTCAGAGCAGTCACTGAGACCTGCAGCTCATGGCCAGAGTTCAGCTCAGAAGGAAATGGCAGTGTAACTTAAAAAAAAAAAAAAAAAAAAAAAAAAAAAAAAAAAAAAAAAGACCTGAAAAAAATGCAAAGCATTTCGCTGTGTTTTGGTGTTTTCAGTGAACATGTGTACTAGTATACTGTACCATACTAGTGTAGGCCACACTCAACAAATCCATAATCATACACACACCTACAGGGCAACTACAGTTCCTTACTGTGAGGTGATGCTGTGGGGGATCACAGGGAGGACCGGTGCATTTCGGCCACTGGAAGACACTCAGCAGAGAAGGCTGTCTGATTTTCAGTGGAGAGATCAGTGAATGTGCTGATGACAAGCTGTAAAAACACGGTGTTGCTATGAGGTAATTCATTTATCCTCATTTAAAAGACAGACGTATGAGGCACACGGAGAGGAGTATAGTTTGACAAGAGATACAGAGCAAAATGTGAGAAATCTAATCTAGAATTTCTTTTGCTACTGTTAAAGTCCCTGTGTGTTAAAGCATCGTAGGTCACAACGTGAAAAGAAGCAAGTATCAAAAATACCACTTGGCTTCAGAATTCCTGATAAATTTGTCAATTCAAGTTGCTTTTAAAAGAAATTAGAATTTATCTGGGACAGATAAGTCTGTATGCTCCCATTGTGCAGACACAGTACTGAGACGTACATTACAGCAAGAAGCAGACAAAACACCACAAAGCTATAGGTCAGTTGCTTTCTTCCACATCTTATTATCTTCATACAGCCTTGAAAGGAAACCACAGCATACGCCATTCAGTCAGTTAACTAAATGACACTCATTTCTTCAAGTGAATATGCAGAATACATATCTGTTCCCATTTCTTTTTCCGATTATAAGCCCACATTGCTCTTCAACCAGAAAAATTGCTATCTGAAGGACAAGATCACTTTAAGATCAGTCATTACAATATGTATAAATTATTTTAGAATATCAACAATTGTACAGACGCTTTCGCAGATGTCTGGATTTCCCTTTTTGTGATGAGACAGCAAATGACACAGCAGCAGCAAGATGACTGGGCAGAAGCTCTGGAAAGCAGATGCTGAGGATTATAGTGAATCACAAGTCGGGAATCGGTCAGAATGTGAAAAACAGTATCACACTGGTGTTTATATACAGGAGTGTCGTATCCAAGGCATTAAGTAAACGAGCAATTCTTTTACTAAGAATCTGAAATGTGTCCAGTTAGAAGAACAGGTCATGATAAATGTAGAAATTGGACAGTCAAGAAGAGAGTGACACAAGTGACACAAAGAAAGGCTGAGATGTCTCAGTCTAGAAAATGTAGAATGTACAAAACAGGCCATTACAGAGAGGGAGCTGCTTTTGTTTTATTTCCATTAGTGGAGATTTTAACAGCAGGCTAGATAAATATTTTTCAGAAGAAGTTAAAGTTGATCCTGCCTTGAGACAAAGGACTACACTAAAAGGGCTGAAGATGACTTTCATGGCAGTTTTTGGTATTTAACCTTTCTGCTGTTCTGATCTCTACAGTGCCACGGAAACTGCAATACCCTGTACTGCCCTACAGAGGCCAAAAGCCTGCACCTTTTGTTAAATCATCTCTCAGATTTCCATTTCTGTTTGTGGTCTTTTGTTTTAGCACTCTCTTCATGAGAATAGACTGTTTTGTGTTGTCTGTGGCTGATTCACTGCTTCTGATGCGGTTACTTACTATTTCTTGATACTGAACTTAATTATCCTTTAAAATACTTTATAATATTATACTTTAAAATATTTTTAAAAAAAAATTTTAAAAAAAAATACTGAGCTACCGAGCTTTATTCAATCAAGATCCGAACCAATGCCAGCTTTCTGAAAAGTCATATTGCAAGTTTGCTTGAAATCATTAGATGAAGTACATTCCATGTATACGAGAACTCATATTTACTAATATTTAAAATATAATACTAATTAATTTTCATGCTATGGAGACTCTACTGCCAATAAAATTAAGTTCCATATGCAGGAAAGTGCTGGAGAGTTTTGGTAACAAAAGGAGTTCTTTTGGGGGTGGCTGGAGACTTTTGAAAGGAATTGGGAAGTTAGTTCCCAGTCCCATCTCAGCCAAAACATGCAGGTGAGGTACTTTTTAAGTACATATTTTACAATCTTAGACTTTTTAGAAGAAATAGAAATATCAACCTGTAAAACGATTTGCCTGTGTAGCATTTTCTTGCATTTTCTCAAGGAAGTTAGTAATAAATTTGTAAAAGAACAACATATTCCAGTAATGTCTTTAGTCAGTTTTGGATTCCATACAAAACAAAAAGCAGTTTTGCATAGAAACTCACAAAAAATAAGTCATAATTTGTCATTAGATTCATTTCTGCTCTGGTTTCAACAGGATGTTCCTGCAAAATTTTCTTAGCCCGTGCTAGCTGTAGTCAAGATAAATGTTTTGACGTGTGTTCTTAAATAAAGCCCATTTCTTTCTCACAAGGTGATCTGAACAGTAGTTGGGAGGATGGGCTGTTGTTTACATTTGCAGTTCCAGTTTCCCCAGATCAGCAGAAATTCCCATGGAAATTCTGGTTACATTAACTTTGACAGAGATATGGGACTGTTTTTGGAAACTTAAAAAAATAATAATAAAATAAAAAAAACAGCAAGGGAATACTTTCCATTTTTTATTAATGTGCAATATCTTTTTTTTTTTTTAATTAAAGAAATAAATCAAGGTTAGTTCTTGCTTAGTCACAGGAGACAAAAAAAAGAGAAGTCAGACAAATATTGGCCACGCATCAACCCAGTTAGAAATCCCACAAGAACAGAAATCCCAAGGTGGACCAAATAAGTGGATAGCATGAGAAAAGAGAACACAAAAAATGAATGTGTAGCTATCGTGATTTCATTTTCTTGGAGGTTTAAACACCCTTTAGTGAGGAAGTCCTACAGAACTGTTTGATCCTGCTGACACTCCAACCCATCGGCGTATGACCTGAGGGCTCTCTGAAGACATTGCAGTGTGCAGGGGCACTTTTTGCCCTCATAGCTAGCTCTTGGTTTGTATTACAAACTTTAAGCATTTGAAAATGATGTAAACATTAAATTTTCTTCGCATCAAGGCTTTAAACACCCCCAAAGTTATTGCTTTCCTTCTCCCCATAGAAATTAACACAAAAGGTCTGAGCTTGCAATTTCAGGAGTGTTTAAGGGCACTTACTTACAACCTCTGATTTTCACCCATCCCGTGAGCTCCAGTATCACATTTATTTACCTCTTGTTTGAGAAACATTTGTTCTTTCATGGGTCATTAGTTTTCCTGCTTCATCAGTCACCTAGGTAAGTTAAATGATGCACAGCTTCTATTTTGCCAAGTTCTGGCTGCGTCACCTTCGCCTCCTGCAACTGAGCAATTGGCCAAGCTGTGAAAGGCAAGGAAAACTCCAGGCTCCAGCAAGACAATCAGTAAAAGGCCATTTCATTTTCTGTATTTCCATAGGAAGGAAAACTGTAATAATTAGATGTCTCCACTAGATGTCCATATTTCAGCAATTTTCAGTCATAACTTCAATGTACATGGTTGCCTTGCGCAGAATACATATAAAGTGCTGTGCTCCACTGAAAGATGTAAAGACAAAATAGACTTTCATGCTAGTGAAGTTGGTTTTTTTGTTGTTGTTGTTGTGTTTTTCCTCAGCTTGGCTGCTAGTTTACCTATATACGGTTCAATTTTTGCATTCAGATGCATGCAGGTGCCCAAACCAGTGGCTCAGATTTTTAGCTATGCCTGAATAATTGTTAAGTAATTACTTTGCTCGTTACATTTGTCTTAAATATTGACATCCAGTATTTACCTACTTTTCTAATGGATGTTGGGAAGCACTGCTATGCTTGTGTGGACATGTGTATGGTAACTGAACACATGCTCTTTTTTATGCTCACAATTTTAAACCAGCTGTATGTGAACAGGCTTTTGGGCTTGGTATTAATTTACCAAAGATGCTTATCACTGCTCTGGCCGGGCAAGGGATCATTATGATAACTGTGAACGGCAGCATCTGCACTTCATTTCAAGGGTGCGCTCATCTCCTGCCAAAGCAGTGAGCGCAGAGCTCGTGGAAAGCACCAGGCTACAGCTCCAAACATCTATTTGCAGGAACTGGCAGAGAGCATCTCTGTCATCACTCTGATCATCTGCCTCACTGTATCTGGAGAGTTGCCTTGTTGTGCCAAATTGGTAACATTTTTACTCACTTCCCAGGTTACAGGTATCACTGCAAACATAGGTACCTGTTTATAACATCTGTCTTTGTGGTTTGTATGCCCATTCATTAACAGTAACTGGGAGGCTGACGATTTAGTTCAAATAGTAGGCAATTCCAAGAAGCTGAAATGACAGCATTAAGATTACAGCTTATCCTGAGCTGGATTCCATTCTAGGAATAACCCAGAAGAGAGACTTCTTTTCACTATTTTTCTTCCTCTGGTTTCCCATGCATTTTCAGTTACATTAAAGGTAAGGATAGAATGGATTTTAGAGAATGCTGTGTATCAGACCATTCAAAGGCTGAACTTTCAGAACCAGCTGTAAGCTAGGCACTAAAAATTTACAGTTCATGTAGATGTGGGTATAACATCTAAAACTAAATTTGTCTCCAACACTTCATTTACAATATTGAGGAAATGTGAAATGTGTCTCAAAGTTCATCCTAATTTTTTTATTGTACAACAAAATTTGGTGTCACTTCTTTTAATCTCAACACTCTCTGGCCCAGGAGTGTGCTTTAATATGGCTGTCTGCCTTTAATCACACAGATAATCCTATTTGGATTCAGATATTATCTGAAATGCGTCTCAAAGCTCATCCTAAATGCTGCCTAGGTTCCTATGTCATAACTGAAAAAAGGACAAAACAACGAGTAAATCAGGAGAAATTCCTAAATCATCACATTTTTAAGAATTGAAATAAACCAAATAAATCAGTTTGTTGCCAGAAGTATTTATGTTTTTAAATACAAAATGACAGAACATCCTCTTATGGAATATATCCCAGTCCTGAATGTTTACTTTCCGTTTGTTTAATAACAGGAAAAGGTTAGTAGCTCTTTTGTTGAGTTTTTCATGTCAGCATCTTCATATACCTATGGTATTCTTAAAACTTTTACCAGGAAAAAAACAGTGCCATGGCCTATACTGGGAAATGTTATGTTTATTTTAGATGCATTTATGAGCAAACAAAGGCAAACAACTGCCTATCATAAACTGAGTGAGCAACTTATAATGGCTTAGTAT
This sequence comes from Numida meleagris, assembly GCF_002078875.1. Taxonomy (NCBI): domain Eukaryota; kingdom Metazoa; phylum Chordata; class Aves; order Galliformes; family Numididae; genus Numida; species Numida meleagris. Next base: position 4,693,549 of record NC_034419.1, on the reverse strand, counting down.
CTCATTTGTACTTCTTTCTACAGTTCCTTGGCTCATCTGTCCCTGCCCTTCCTGTGTTCTGTTCATTACCTCTCCCTGTACCTTTTGAACTCAAGTGTAGATTAAATCCGTTTTTTTTTTTTTTTCATTTCCCCATTACCTGCTGGGCTCTGCTTCTTTGGTGTCTCAGCCATATGGAGTATTGGGCTAAAGGTTTATCATACAGCTGTTACTGGATCCACAGGACAAGGCTTGTCACGAGCATGAAGTGAAACAAAAAGCTGAGGGGATGCTTTTAAAGTACATTGCTCTTAGATGAGACTCTGGAAGAGAGCATGGCAAATAGCTTTCAAGTATCTCTAGGCTTCTTATAGAAGTACTTCAGCCTATTTTGGCCTTGCCTGTTCTATGGTGGCATGTTCTATGGTAGCAACTAAAGCAGCCACAGCAAATTTTGGCCTAACTATGTTATGTTCTGCTGCTGTAGTACAGACCAAGCTATACCAAATACACTAGCTCTGTTCACATAGTTATTACATGAGGTGGACTTGTGTGAACAACGAGTAAGGAACAAACAGCTGGATTCTCTAGGATTATAACTGTGGGCACAGTAGAGTTTGAAATCCAACTTTTAGTTTAAAAAAAGAAATAAGTAACTCATGTAAAAAAGTGCAAAGAGTAGGGAAATCTTTTTTCTGTGTGTCAAGCCATGTAAAGCAAAGTCATACTGGCATAGGTGTTAGCTTCATGGAGGCTGCCAGGACTTGGGCTTTGAGAACCTCTTACATACTTCAAGGAGCTGGATGAGAATGCATCTTGACCCTTTTGCTCTGCTTCTTCACAAACTTAGCTACTCAACAGATCTCTGTCATGAAAACCAAAGTTTTAGAGGTAAGTAACAGGCTCAGACAGGCTTCACTGATCATATCTGCTTCCTGATCATTGTTGCTAAAGTGAGATTGAGCAGAAAACTAGAAGGATCATCAGCACTGCTTTAAAAATGACACATCTCACATTCACTGAATAAAAGCAACACTATTGATCTGAAATAATTTACCAATAGTATGTTCATTTATGAAACACCTTCCATAATTCAGATGACCGTGTCTGATTATAACTAGAATGGGTAAGTCAATCACAGCCCTGTAAAACTGCATGCTTCTATATGCATGTTTCTTCAACTAAAGCGGAAGTCTTTATAGCAAGATACTAAATCTATTGAGTGGAATTTGAATAGTATTTAGTAAGAAGGACTCAGTAAGCAAGACATGATTTGGAAATCTAAATCTCAGGCAAATCAGAAGGAGGTGATCCAGAAAGACTTTCTACATTATGTTAAGAGCTGAAAATATGAGCATGTTAACTCTGATCATAGAATCATAGAATCATGGAATCATTAAGGTTGGAAAAGACCTTTAAGATCATCTAGTCCAACTGTCCACCTACCAATACTGCCCACTAAACTGTATCCCTAAGTACTACATCTATCCTTTCCTTAAACACCTCCAGGGATGGCGACTCCAACACTTTCCTGGGCAACCTGCCTCAGTGTCCGACCACTCTTTCCAAGAACAAATTCTTCCTAATATCTAACTGGAACCTCCCCTGGCACAGCTTGAGGCCATTCTCTTTTGTTCTATTGCTGTTACCTGGGAGAAGAGGCCGACCCCCACCTTGCCACAACTTCCTTTCAGATAGTTGTAAAGAGCAATGAGGTCTCCCCTGAGCCTCCTCCAGACTAAACAGTCCCGGTTCCCTCAGCCACTCCTTGTAAGGCTTGTGTTCAAGACCCTTCACAGCTTTGTTGCCCTTCTCTGAACATGCTCCAGGCCCTCTTTCTTGTAGTGAGGGGCCCCAAACTGAACATAGTACTTGAGGTGTGTACCTCACCAGAGCTGAGGTACAGGGGGATGATCACTGCTCCTGCAGGCAGCACTATTCCTGATACAAGCCAGGATGTCATTGGCCTTCTTGGCCACTTGGGCACACTGCTGGCTCATGTGCAGTATTCCAGCCATTCTGCCCCAAGCCTATAGCGTTGCATGGGGGTTGTTGTGACCAAAGTGCAGGACCCAGTGTTTGTTCTTGTTGAATTTCATCGCACTGGCCTCAGCCCATCAATCCAGCCTGTCCAGATCCCTCTGCAGGGCCTTTCTATCCCCAGGTAGATTGACACTTCCCCTCAACTTGGTGTCATCTGCAGACTTACTAAGGATGCACTCAATTCCCTCATCTAAATCATCAATAAAGATATTAAAAAGAATGGGCCCCAATACTGACCCATGGGAAACACCACTTGTGACCTGTCACCAGCTGGATTTAACTCCATTCACCACCACTCTCTGCACCCAGACATCTGGAAAGTTTTTTACTCAGCAAAGAGTGTATCTGTCCAAGCCACAGACTGCCAGATTCTCCAGGAGAGTACAGTGGCAGACAGTGTCAAAGGCTTTGCTGAAGTCTACGTAGACTACATCTACAGCATTTCTGTCATCCACCAGACAGGTCTCCTGGTCATAGAAGGAGATCAGGTTGGTTAAGCAGTACCTGCCTTTCATGAACCCATGCTGGCTGGTCCTGATCTCCTGGTTGTCCTGCACATGCTGTGTGATTGTGATCATGGTCACTGAAATAGGTGACCGTGTTAATATGAACATAGTAATAAGATTATATGAACAACATGAGCAACTTAAGAGGCAAGAACAGGACAGAACTGGTTAGTCAGGCTTTTTCTGAACAGTCAACAGTGCTTCAAATCTCAGAGAATGTATGGTAGATTGAAAATGACCTCTGCTAACTTTTTGAAAGAGTGGTATTTTATGTTGAATTTGACATGTAGGTAGATGAACTAATACAGAAGCTGTGATATTACAGAAGAATTTGTTTTCATTGCTCAAAATGGAGGTCTTTCACATTGGAATAAATAAAATCAGTAACTGTTAGAACTATTCAAAAGTAAAAAGAGGAGACTAAGCACTTTATTTTTACCATTATGTAACTGAGCTATTATCCAAGCCCACACTGGAAGCTGACCTTGGTGTATTTAACTCAAGGCTAAACTGAAGTGCTTGGTCTTCACTGTGCTTTTACCTCAAGATCGCTTTTGCACATAAGCTACCACAAAGTGAAAACTGTAGCATTTTTAGTAACTGAGTCAAGCCCTTACTGTATGTTTCTACAAGGCAATTTTCAAATAAAATTTACACCAAGCTACAGTTCTTCTGCTCTCACTCATTAAATGTAAATCCAGAACAGATGCAAGCAGCCAAACCATTTGGCTGCATTTGAGCAGCAAGAGTCTTGTCATTGCAATGCAGCACAAAACCTATACATAGAGTGCGTAAAGCTTGTTCCCCACGGCATTTCTTATACCTTTTCTCTGACAACAGCAGACAAATATTACATGTGTAATCCACTGATCTACAATGTATTGGCTTTCAACATTTTTTGCATTTAATATATGTGATTTTCATTTCATTATCTCCTGAAACATTAGAGAAAAATGAGGGATAGTTGAATTGTTTAACACCTTCAACCTGTCACAGATGGGAAGCTCCACCTATGGATGAATATGTTCCATTCATTGTATTACACCCACAAAGTCCCGCAGGAGAATCACAGTTCTGCAAAACGCTTTTAGGGCGCTGCATTAGGTATTTGGATCTTGGACTGGGAAAATCACTTGTAACCAGAGAGCACCCTGATGAATATGCCCATGAGAGGGCTCATGTGTATGCCTTCTAACAGAGTTAAAATCTGAAACAACTTATATATTCTAGATATGATTGCATGAATTTAACACATAGGATGCCTGGAACAATGGGATAAAACTTCCCAGTTTGCTGCTTTATTGTCCACTCTGGTGCACACAGATTCATTGTGTGCTGTTACATAGAATTTAGTCATCTAGGGAATGATTAGAGAAAAATTTCATGAAGGAACAGTCTCCAATACATGTGTATTTCATATTTGCATTTTGCTTACATTTGTGTTACCTGCAAGTTGTTGTCAGGGCGTAGCTTCAATTTTGGAGCCTAATTCTAGAGCCATATAAGGATGGATTCGTTATGTTTTACAGACCACAGCCATGGAATGACATCTAAACTTTACTACCTACATTACTGATGGCTGCAGAAGCAATGCTCTTTAGCTATCCTGGCAGTCACCTGGTTTACTAGGCCAGTTTTCCTGCCAACTGATATGCCCATGTGACACCCTCCTTCCCTTTAGATCAGATACAGATTTCTGTGCTTACTTCTGAAGAATGTTACAGTTTAAGGCATGCATGCTTTTCCTTATTACTTTATTACATTCTAGAGGCTTGTACTACCTTTCTGTGTGTGTGTGTGAGCGTGTGTGTGTGAAAACTGCTTCTTTAGTTTTCATTTCACTTTGAGGTGTAAGTTTTCCAATTAGTATTGCTTAGCAGTACAACTAACCCAGGTTTATCTACCTTTTGAAAAACAAGTTATTCTGTAACTTCTAATTTGTGGCAGAAACACCTATCTTTTTCTGTCACAGTAATATCCTCAGAACCTTAATGGTCATCATTCACTGAGTCTTGTCTTGGGTAAGGTTTAACATTTTCTAAGGCAGGGATTGTTACAGCAGGAAAGTAAAATCTTGTTCCTCCTTGAATCCCTGGCACTGCTTTAATGCAAACATTATGGCAGGGTGGATAATTCTATGGAGCAGAAGTTACTCAGTGGAAAGTCTTGCAGGCCTAAAGTTAGCAAAACTTTGTAAAGTTCCTATTACAAATCTATAGAGTTTATAACAAAGGTGTTGAAATCACTTACGCTTTTGCTGACTCATTTCCCCCATGGGACTGCTGATGACCTCAGAAATACCCTCACAGAAGTTCAGGGCACATAGTTGCCATCTGTAATATATAGAACGTACTGAACTCTTGACTCTAGTTCACCTTAAAATTTTTGCTTAATATACTTTACTGCACTGCAAAAACAAGTCTATTTCAAATGCCATTTTCTTTTATAATCTGTTCTGACTCAGGTGCTAAGTGAGTATGGTATTTACAAAATATCTGTATCACCGTGAATTTATCTTGCCAAGAGAAGTTAAACGGTTACATATTAAAAAAGATTTTATAAGCATGATATGGCACAGTAAACATTAGTAAAAGCTGTTCTAAAACTATTTCTGTCTTTTGTTGAGAAACAAATTATTGAAGCTTGAAGGGGAAGACTGCTTAGTAAAAGGAAGGAGAATTAAACATACTGAGGTTTTAAAGGAACTCATAATTGCTGATTAAGTTCTTTCTATAGGAAAGCAACTGTGTTTTCTTCTTTTTTAATTCTTATATCAGGCCCAACTGCCAGTAAATGATTTTCTTTACAGTGGGAAGAGGTTTATTTTTAGTCACAAGAACAGTATAATGACAGCAGACTGAAAATCGAGGCGTCTGCATGCCAAACAAACCACCACACACTCGGCCCCTTGGTGTCAGCTCATTCATCCCACTGTGGCTCTGCTTAACTTTCTGTTAGAAACAACTTTTCAGGAGCCATCTGACAAGCCTATGAGGCTGTATTGCATCCGAGTCCCTCTTCTTAGCTCCCTGAGAGCATCTTTCAGTTTTTAGCTTCCTGCCTTATAACTTCAGTGGGAGACTCAGAGAGGAGTTGGAATTTCATCTTCTTGTCTATAAGTTTATCTGTCAGTCCAAAACCAGGACTGCAACTGTTCTTATTCTCTTGGAAGACTGATGAGTGGTGAGCACTATAACAACAGTGCACTGTTAAAGCAAAACTATCAATCTCAGTATGTAATAGATACAAAATTAATCTGTCTTATCAAATGTTCAACATCACCAGATGGCAACCTGATAACAAGCTGATAAAAGAATTATATTTTTTTAGGTGCCTGCTGGTCTATTCATGCAATTCTTCTATTCAAGTTATCACTCAGTTACTTTATTATAAATTGAGACATCCAGGAGATCTGCTTTTTAAAAGAATGATTTTCCTTTGCTCTTGAAAGTATTTGTTTCCACCAGCACTATTTACTGAGCTGTAGTTTGTGCTGAGCTAATACTTTTCCCTTGTGTTACCATATTGTAAAATCAATGAATCAACAGAGAAAATAATTCTAATATAGTCAGAGTAAAGTGTTCTTTACCTTATTAAATAACAGAATATTATCTAGATTTCAGAAGTGTAGAAAGACTAAATTGGTTAATGCTTGAGAAATTCTCTGAGATCTATACACAATCTTTGGTAAATATGCTGTTTGGTTTAAACTAATGGTAACTCTATGCTAAACACAGATTGCACTCAGTTCTTCTTTTTCAGCACAGAGTTGTACTTTGCTCATATCAGCTGACCAATTAAAAAATCGTTTTTTTTCACTTCTCCTCATCCAGGAGAATTAACACAACTCCAGGGAGTGAATTGCTGACTACAGACCATCTCCTGAAACTTCAAGAAGAAATGTTTCTCGAGTTTCAATCAATTACATCTGTACAAAGTTGTTGTAAGTGACAGGTGGGTCACTGAGGCTGTTGTTTGCTGGTATGGGGCATAATGTGGATTAATTTGAGGACCTAATTTGACCTCTAGTACTCTACACTTCTGAATGTATGCAAGAATTCTGATAAGACTCTTGCGTTCCAGAAACCAGGGTAAATTTTCCAGGCTTGTATAGTTGGCAAAAAAAATTTCTGCAGTGTCCCACATCCTAGCAGTAGTTGGTGTGATTTCATATGCACATAGTTCTATGTGGCAGTTGTCACCAAACACATGACATGACAAAGATGTATGCATGCATCAGTCCTTTCACATTTTTTGCTTGCTATGGGAATCATACAAATACTCACGGATTCTTGCAAAAATCTTAGGATTTGATAGTTCTGGATACTACATATATTAATGGCAAGATTATCCAATGACAGCCTGATGTCAGCAATGTGTATTAATGGAAAGTCTTGGGACTACAAACTATTAACACAACTCATTGCAAGACTGTAGCGTGATTGCATCAATTCTTGCAATGGGTGTATGAATCCCTTGAGTCAACACTGTCTGATTAAAAAATGACTTGTGGTTGGATTTGAATACTTGGAATAAATAAAGCAGCAACTGACTATTACGCAAGGCCTATATACCTTCCCCATGGACTTTCACAAAGATGCCACATTTCTGACACCTTTCCAGCAGGCTTAGAGGCTCCATGGCCTAAGCAAGACAAGATGCTAGACTACACATTGAATACTGGGTCCTATTCCACATTCTGACATGCAGCTGGGAAATAACACCTCGGTCACTCGCTGTCCTTATTTGCAAAACAGAATGAAGGCACTTACATCCTTACTTTGATGTTAAAAGAGAGCTGTTATTTAAGACAGATAATTTCTCATAATTCCTTTAAAAATCATTCTAAAATGATTATGTATTCATAGGAATAGTAATATCTATCAAAATGCAAATTTACTCCTTCATCCTATTAAATATCTATAATGCATTTTTAAAATCTCCATCAACCTTCTTACTCCATTAGGAATATTCTGCTCTCACAGGGAGGCAGTAGGAATTTGAGAATGCTTTCTGAAGCATGCTTAGAGTCTGTATGCAAACGGTAGCAAATTGAAAAGATCCCAAAAATATGGATTAAAGTAAAACTGATGGTAAGAAGAGAATTTAACTGTTCATTCACCCCTATAGCTCTGAACCAGCAATAGTGGCAGAAGCCCAGATTCTGAAACAAAGAAAAGGCAACCCTGTGAGATCTGATAAAATGGGGATCTTGCATTTGTTCACATAGCATGAATTCTAGAGATTCTGACTACCATCAATTATTTACTTCAGTGCAGAATTACTGTGCCAATAAAATGGCAAATATTGATACAAAATACATTCTTTGCTTCTGCCTTCAACTCTTTCTGACAAGACTCAAATGAAATTAAATCAGAAAAGTGGGGTGAAATAAACCCATGCTCTTTTAATTAAAATCTCCCCATATAAATATCCCCTAAAAGGCCAGAAAAATCATACAGGAAGTGCTAAACTTTAACAGATCTCATTTCATTCTAATCTAGTATTTTGTGTTCAAATGAGAACTTTCCTCCTGCTTCAAAGGAAAGTGTAAAAAAAAAAGTAAACTGTTGCATTTCTGAAAAAAAGAAAGTGTAGCATACTCACTTAAGATCTCAACTTCATGGATTTAAGTAATTCTCTTTCTGAGAACACAACTGAAATAGCTATGATATATTAAGTTTCAGAGAAAAGAAACCCTCCCCTTGATAGCAGCTCTGAAGCCACAGGCGCAGCAGTACAATGGCTCCCATTCTGATGATGGCATACAAAGTGAGGTGGTTTTTGAATCTGTGGTCCTAGACCACCAGTGCCAGCCCTGCTTCTCTGCTACTTACACATGTGCAATCTTTTCAGAGATGTGCAAAATAACCACAGGCATGACCGCTGCTGAAAGGCTAGACATTATTCAGGTTGTTCCTACCTATCATTTTTTTAAATAAGAGGTTTAGGATTATGAAAGACCTGGAGTTCATCATTGTAACTTAGATTTCTGCATAGAATATCCATATAGATAATCTCACCAGCGTTTCTTCCACATATCAGTATTTCAAGGCAAACTCAACTGTTTAGTCTCTTCCACTTTGCTGGAAAGTTAAATAACATCAGTGTATATAAATAACTTAAATGTATGTACTACCTATGATGTAATTACTTCTATATCCACCACAGCATATCTACATTTAAGCTGCTAACAGCTATTAAGAAAACAGATAAGAGGTGCATTCTATTTAACATTTCTGTGAAGCAGCATGTACTCAGAATTAGCAGATTCTATCAGTGAAGAAAAAAAGGTAGTGGATATAATCTTATAAGAAAAACTGGACTCTGCTATATCTTATCATTCTATAGCCAAAACAAAAAGGAGATACCAAAGTACTAGCTTTCTTTAGAGATACTCTCCTGGTATCTGTCTAGTGCCATTGAATGAAAGGATCCAATGTCATTTGAGTCTGACTGTGGTACACATTATTTTGGTGACATTATCAGAATGTGTAACTGTGGAAGCCAAGGGGGGCGACAATTTACTACCCATTTGCTACCAATTTTGGGAGAAGAATTTTCAGTAGCAGTTAGTTTATATTGACTATTAAGCAAAGAAAGTCTTCTAGGAAGAAGGAAAACTTGACTTCATCAACTACAATGGCAAGTAAAGACAGGGAAAGTAGAAAGAATATTTTAAAACTTGCTAGGAATTGTGTTAATAGCTTTAATTCTATGAGTTTTCGTTCACAAGAGTGGCCAGAATCTTCATTTTATGAAACCAGTACTACAATGTTCACAACCACAGAAAGAAGTGAGAGGAGTGAAATGGACTGTTAACCAACACACAATTGTTTTCTACAGTAAAATTGCCAGAATTTTGTTGAATCTATCTGCAGGTCAATGGTGATCAGTAATATTAAGTATGTTCTCAACCTAAACCTTATGCTGATCTTAAAGTAAATCCCTCTATTTGGTTTCTAATGTCTGTTATAATTGAGAAAATCATATCGAGCTTTGGATTTTAAAGTAAACCCCATCAAAGTCATCTCCTACTCTGCTTTTGCTCAATAGTTTTAAACTTCTTTCAATGCTAGAAAGTGCACAGCAGCAAATGCTTATTTCTTTAGTTCTAATTGTTGAACTGTCCATGAAGCAAGAGCCTGTTAAATAATTCCTAGAATGCCTCCTATCATAAAGAGACAATCAGCAATTCAGCTTTTTACATTTTGTTCCCCTTCTTTCCTGTAATAATATGACCATGCCAGCCAGTCCTAACTATGCTGTGTATTGTCTAAGCTTGCAGCCTTTGGTCTCCTTTACCCTCACTGGCTCAGAGATGTTGATTCACTCTTCACATTGCTGCCAGAAAGGGGAGAATTTTCAGAGGGAAGAGAGACAAAAGTCAGGACTTGCATGCACTTTGTCACAGTAGTACAGGATATATTCTTTATTCCTCCACTAGGATCTTTCCTAGTTTTTACAATCTCAAGTAAGTGAGAAAGAGATGTCACAGGAAGATTAAGGTAATTTCATGGCAACTCTAAGTCTGACCCTAAAATCTAGGGTAAAAACTGGGGTCCTGAGAAATGGAACTTACCATGGAAAAAATATTCTTCTATTATGGTATTTCTGTTTTCCTTCTCTGTTTAACCAAAGTTCTCTTAACTATATTTCACTATTTCCAGTTGCATTTTGCAAACACACTGCCTTGTATTCCTTCCCTTATAAGTGCTCTTTTTCCTTTCAGTGAAGTATCAGGGACTAACATCTTAACATACAATATTTGATCATCATACTTAATTCCTGACACTTTGAAGGGAAGTGAAGGGCACTTGGGCAAATAAACCACAGGCAGCTCTTCACATTTGGGAGTTACACCAAACCTCTGCTATTCACAAACTTCATGTGGTTTTGTCTGGTACCGAGGTGAGGTGAAACTTTTTTTGCCTTTTTCAAACACAGGCCTATTGCAGCACTGCAAGATTGTGTCACATCAACATGAGGTTTCAAAACATAGTAAATCTAACTTGGCCCAAGATTATTTATTTATTTGTTTGTTTTTTTGTTTGCTACTAACGTCTAAGAAAGCAAGAAGATTCAAGATATCCATCCTTAGCATTTCAGTGACCCTAGGGAAGCAACCCATAATCCGAATATTTTAATTGCCACAGGGGTTTGTGGTCTTTGGAGGAATGGGAATGCGGGCAAGCATATTTCTGGAACTATAATTAATTGTATTTGTTGTATATGTGTACTTTATGTGACAGTCTCATCACTGTGGGAACAACAGAGTTGATATTAAGAGACGTGAAGGTATATTGGTTGAAGGAAGAGGAATAGATGGCTCTTTCACTGTCTTTAGTAAGACATACATATTGGAAAGGTACTGTTAAAATACAGTAGCACACTGCAAAGAATTATCCTTTAGTTTTCTACAGCCTGAAGACTATTTCAAGGGTGTCCCTTGTGTTTTTTTGGCTACCGAGACCAGGATTCACCAGGAACTTGAATTAAAGGTTGCAGCAGAAGTCAGAGTTTGCTAAATGACACAAATGGGGCCTCCAAATCTTCTGACAATAAACGTACCAGGAGCTCCTTGCTTACCTCTGCTCCTTCCCAGAACACCCTGCTGTCAGTATCTGCTCCATTCTCCTAAAGGAGCACAGAGGGGAAGAAACAAATCATTCTGCAGCAAGTTTTCTCACCTTGAACTGTACAGATAAGATTGAAACAGAATATTATTTAATGCACAATCTCTTGTGAAATTTACTCATTTTTTAAACCAGCATTGGGTATTTTAAAATTTTCCTGTGTGAATTCTTCAAGTTCCTCCAACAATTCTGCATTATGACAAACTCTGTCATATTTTGGTATAAGTTATGGCACTGAGAAAAGTCAGCATACCAGCAGCATCCTTTTCACATAAATGTTTATGCGGTTGCTGATCCACACACTTTGTGTGACCAAAAGCATTCTTTTTCTGCAGAAGTATGTCATCTGACATCTGTATCGGTTTTGCTCCCAGCGTTTCCTCTTTTTTCATACCGATACTAGAAGATGATGCCACGCTGAGACATGCACGTGGTGACAAGAGACAGCATAGTTTTAGTAAATAGGTTTCACTTAACATAGAACAACCAGGAAAGATAATTCTTTTCTATGTCTAGTCAGAATACAGCAATTTCTTTGCCTGTGTTGTTTAGCAGAGTAAGAAGACTTACATTCTCTTTATTTAAATTGCTGGGTAAAATGTAAAGGAAATAGATTTGTCCTTCTGCTCCCTCAGTTAGTATCCTGCCATCCCCACAGTTCAGCCTCACAGTTCAGGCTGTATTCAAGCTACTAATTTGAATGCAAAACTGACACAAACACAGTTGCATTAAATAGATACTATTTGCTCAGACAATAAACTATTCAATTTCTTTTCTTGTGACAGCTTAAAATTTGCTACGTAAAATTATCTGCTCAGTTTATAATTATTTATATTCATCAACAGCTAAGCTATGGCATTATCTGCAGCTTCTACTACACAAAATCTTGGGGTTCAAATTCAGCACTGGTGCACATGTTTAAGGTTCCCATGAGAAGCTGGTGCGCTAGTAAATACAGTGTAAATGGACATTGGCTGTGTTCATTTACAAAAAGATTTCAGAAATAGTACTCTGTTAAATCACAATAATTCCAGCAGAATTTCATCCTAATGTTGGAAGTCAGGCTAATGCTCACACTGCTGAATCTTGCATCATGAAGGAGGCACTATTTCTGCTTTCTGCGTTCTGTTCCTTGAAAAATGTTTGCTATTGTATACAAACCAAGTAAATTTTAACATAGATCAGCAAATTATTGAATAATGTAAAGGTGGTGAAACATGGACAGAAGTACGTCTGTGGCATAGCACTTTACAGAAAACATGTTGGTATTATTCCTGTTCATGCAGAAGAGGACCCAGCCAATAAGTAAGGCCTGTTGTTCATTATTTCAACAGAGATAAGGAATGAATGGTTACAAAAGCTAAACTAACATTTGCTCCTAAAAGTGACTTTCTAGATGAGGTTCTTTAGACCCTAGTGACTTCATTAACCATATGCTGCCAGAACTACACTGTTCTGTGCATAAATATAATTAATTCTCCAGAGATTAATGATTTCATTGGCATTTAATTTTATGTATAACCAGAGGAGGAAATAGATGGGCAAAACAAAACCCTAGTAGGATTCCAGAAACCCAGCCATTCTTTTCAATTACCTTGAAGGAATGTGACAGAAGAAACAGATGGTGCAAGCTGTTGGATCTACTTATTAAATTTCATAGAGCTGTTACCTGTGAAAATAAAATAAAAATTCTTTTTATCTAATATCCCGAGCCACTGGGTGATTGTAATTTCAAGTCAGGGTATTAAATCTGGAATACTAGATATCTACAGTTTCTCTGTCAAAGATGCGTCTGCCAGGTGCAAAAGGAAAACAAGAGAACTCTACGTGTATGCTGTGGGAATGTCTGTGTGGCTGTTACCAGGACTAGTCTGAAAACATATGCCATGCCTGCTCCATCGAACAGCAAAGAAGCTTCCACATCAATACTGGCTCAGACTAAGGGCCAACATGCAAATTCTTTAACATGAGGAAGGACTCTGTTCCCTCCTACATTCGAGCAGCAAATGCAGACAGAGGTGCAGGCTCAGAGGCACTATGAATTTAAAATGAATCATAATTTTATTGAGTTAGGAAAAAATATCAAATATTACACGAAATAAATAATACTGTTCTCATCTTCATGGATATAAGTAGGGACTTATAGCCATAAATTCAATGGGACTCGATTTTCAATAACTGGAGAGGATTCTCCTCTTCAAAGGCAGACATAAAACAAAATGAGAATTATTGATCAGCCATCAAAAATTTGTGCCACCTGCTACCAAGATGAAGAGGCAGGAATAGAAGTCCAGGGAACAGAGCAGCTTAGACAGTTTAAGATTCCGGGTGACATCTAGCTGCTTGCTGAAACAACTGGGAAAGAGAATAATCAGTCGAAAGTCATGACAGGTAGCAGCAGAGGATTGGTCTGAAGTTTGAGTCCAAACATTTACTCAGCATTATTCAAGCCAGTTTATCCAAAAGCTGTTGAGATTTCAGAAGGATGGCGATAATTATCCACACTGTAATTCTGCTTACAGATCTGTCTTAAACTGCTTGTGTACAAGTGATTTCCAGTTCTCTCTCACTGGAGGCCTCTCCTGTGTGAGCTCTGGCTCTGCTGTCTCTTTCTCTGATGTCAGAACAGATTTTTCTCTCAAGGCCTCTGCCCCATTAATCTTAGCTGACTAATGCATGGGGAAAGGAGGTGTGAAAATTACCTCTCTGCACACAGAAAGCATCAAGAGAATTCTCTCGTGTTGCTGCATTTGAGAGGTTTTTTCACTATTGTGGCTGGCTTAGAGACAGTATGCAATGTAGCCACTCTTTCTGAGAAAATGACTTACAGTGACTTCTGCTAACACCGAGGGATGTTCAGGCAGAACAAATATCATGTGACCAGAGGCCAATTACAACCAGGAATTTGGATTAAAAATAAAAGAGGCATGAGAGCATTTGTTGCAAAGTACTTCATCCTTCAACAAGAAGAAATTTTTCTGTCAAGGAATGAAAGTAGCATTGACTTTTGGTAAAAGTGCCTCTGTTTCACTAATTTTTTTTTTAATCAACACTCATATTTTGAGGCAGACCAATTCTCCCTCCGAGTTTAGCTTAAGGAAGTAATCTGTGAAACAAGACAATATATGCTCTCACTCCGGCTGGTAAGAGAGAGAATGTTGTGCCTGTGAAAAGCTGCATGCACTTCGCACTTCTGAACAAAGTAAAAAAAGGAGTAGGATTGAGATTCTTTAGAGTAGATATGGATGGGGTGATATTCCACTGTCAAATGAGGCCAGAAAAAGAAGAAAAGCTCACACATTTGTATTCTGGAATAAATGACCAGGGAGTGTCCAAACTAGATTTTATATGGAGACTATTTACTTTGAGATAATGGCAGTCAGTTACTCAGAGAGGAAATGTTCATGTACGGATACAAGGTCCAAGTAGTATTTTGCTCTGAGTGCTCACCTTGTTTCCTGCAGAACTGCTGATGAAGGAAGGTACATTGTCGTGTGAGTGACAGGACTGTGCACACAGTGGAGGAGGGCTTACCTGTTGGAAACAACTGTCGGTTAATTTTTTGGGGATGGAAAGATGCTGCTCATTTCTGCATTGCTTATTTCAGAGTTGGTGTGGGACCATGGATGACCTTAGTTAAATACAGAGCAGTACAGTGCAGTCAAAAACATCAGAAGGGGCCATTCTATTCACCCTATGCTGTCTACTTTAGTGCGACATTTGCTCTTCAGTTAATCAGTCGCTGACTTCTTCTAGATGTCCTGCTTCTCTAGGTCAGTGCCCAGTGGTTTGGTTTGATTCCGCTGCAGTTAGACATTTACCCAATTCTGTATTCCCCAATGGGAGAAATAATCAGACACCAGTACAGTCTGTAAGTCACCAAGTTCTCCTGCTGATAATTTCGTCATTTCTTTATCATCTGGCAGTGAACCCCTGCTATCAATCTGGCAGAATTGAAGCAGTGGTATTCTGCTTACAGTTTGTCACTCCGGTATTTTGTCTATATGCCCAATCCTACACAAGCAAGCCAAGGAATTTTGCTAACTCAGCTACAGCGCTTATGCTTTGCAAAGCTCTGTAAACACAAGTTCCCAGAGAAGAAATCCAAGAGCATGTTGTGGCAGGGAAAAATATGTTTTAAATACATTTAGTGAGAATTACTGAAACAGTTCATCAATCAAGTGACACACAAAAAGTAAGATCTTGTTTTAAATCATTCTTTGCTTTGGGTATAGTAAAAGGTTAGTACATGGCAGGAAATTAAAATCGTATTTTATTTTTCCACCTGCTTCTTTCTATTATACCTTGGCGAATGGTGTGTAGTCTTAGTAAATTCCGTAACAGGCCCCGGGGCAATGTGAGAGCAATAATGAAACATCATTATGTTTTCTGGGAGCAACTGCAAAAGCTGATTGTTAAGATTGGGGACTCACTTCAGCTATAGGTTACTGCACACTTATTTCAGCCTGCTGATAGCAGGAAAAATAACTAAGCTGGAGAATACGTTAACACTGATTTCTTTGATTTACTTCATGAACAGATTTCTGACAGCATCTAACTAGAAGAATTTTTTTTTCCTAAAAGTATTTTCTTTCTTCTCTTAAGTGCTGAATTATGTCATCTAAATCTAAGAAAATTTACGGTGATTTGTATGCTTAAAGCTTCAGCCTCCGCTAAACTAGTCCAGTGGTTTTGTCATGTTTTCTATTACTTTAAAACAGGCACAAAATGACATAGAATGCTCAGTAAAATAAAGGATTTGAGTCAAGACTGTATTTCACCTCGTTTACTTCAGACAAAATTAATAATCGTGTTGTTGCTAGCTCCAAAGAACTGGCATTCAAAGAAGCAATAAAGAACATGTGAGCTCTCAATGTTAGATATTGAAATTTAAGGAAAGCAAGTTTGGAAGGGCTGGACAAGGACCTGATTATCAGTTTGAAACAGACAAATAGAACAGTAGTGCTAGAAGAGACCAAGGGATCTTCTAATCCGTCCTCCTGTTCTAAGATGGGAACGGAGAGTTAACTATTCCTGATAGTGAGAAGAAAAAAAAAGTAGAGATAGATAGCAGAAGTATCTGAAAGAGTGACTGCTGTAGAGGAGCATTTCTGTACAGTTTCCCTTATTCTGGATCAGGTTTACCTGAGGTCCTGTGTATAATATTTTGTGCAACAGATGCTGCTGTGCAGAAGCAGGTGCAATTTATGCTCCTGCAAAATCTTTTCCTTTTAAATGAGCAAATTTGTGAGCTGTACATTCACACAGGTAGTTAAACATAGTTAGCCTATTTATTGTCTCAAAGGTAGGGTTTTGCAGGCTTTGTTGGCAGCACTAGATCTGAAAAGTGTCATGGCCAGTGAAATGGAAAAAAAAACCCAACACATTTCAGTTAAATGAAGGAAATATTGTGATGAAACACAATTAACTTACTACTCCCGTTATCACAGGACATTGGTGAGGACATTTACTTAGTAAGCTGTTACTATCAGCGGATAAACCTTTGCTAATGAGAACAGTATGGACATGTAGAGAGAGTGAGCATTTCCCTCTTAGAAAGTAATTAATAAATAACTGGCTCATTTATAGGGATAAGCAGAGTAGCATTAATTTTGTTAGAAGTGGGAGCTAATCACAGGATAATCTGTTGCTCAATTCAATCTGTTCAAAGCATTTTGTACTTCCTGCTTCAGGAGCAATTCCTCACATTTGAATACTTGGACCACACTCAAATGGAAAGCCTGCCTTGCAGACCCTTCTCCTATTGTTCTTGGATGTGCCTACTCAAAATCTTCACCTCACCCTTTCATGGCTTGCAAACACTGCTGCTTCTTCCAGCCCTGGTTGCATATTATCCCCATGGCAAATACAATTGCCTAATAGGAGCAAACATTAAGAAAGTATTTAATTTATTGCTTCTCTTCTAATAATAAATGCAACAGCTTAAAACTAAGAGGACAACTGTCAACCAAACAGCTAGTTCTAAGCACCAGTGTTTTGAGAGGGACTCCAGCAACATGCACAGTGCATTCTGAAATAGGCTTTCAGGCAAGGCAGGACCATGTTTTCTGGAAAGGTAAATTTGAACTCTTCTTCTTGAATCTTAAGAGAAGTATTATAACACCTGTACCACAAAGTCAGATGTTTCCACTTATGATGAGTTCCAGATGGATGGATTAACACAGAGAGCTCAACATTCAAACTTAGGACGGTCTTTGAGATTTTGATCTTGCAATTAAGCTTCTTCTGAAAGACACTGAATACGCATCTTCATGTGCATATAGTGGAAATGGAATGACACAGATCCCTCTCATAGGAAGCTCAGCACTGTAGTGGACTTAGCATATATTCTACAAAGCAAATCTCACAATTCTTTCAGCAAGACTGTGTCAAGGCCCATAGGAAAACCCAGTGATGGTTGTCCTCAGTGAAGTGAAATAACTGCAGCACTTGAGCGCTGTGAAGACTTGGAAACAGTCTTGGCAACCACATCCCAGTAAGCAAAGAAGAATACACAATCACAGCAAGTGGAGGGGATTAGAGTAAAATCTTCAGATTTTTAAACAGACTCATATTTTTTGTGCCTCAAGTTTTCTTTGCTTGACACAAAATAATTTTGTCCTGGTTATTTCACAAGTCTCATGCAAATGAAAGTGCTAAGGAAAAAAGAACAGAGGACGAAGAAAAAGAGAAGAGTGAACTAATATGAATAACTAATAATATTTGATATTTGATATCATTTATTTTAGTGGAATCCTTTAGAATTTCATATATTATGTGAGAGAATGAAGTCTCCTTTATATGACTGGAAAGAAGACATAGAGTGTCATAATATTGTGGAGCTTATTTTTGGCTATGACTTGTCTTGCTTTTATTTAGCCATCTAAAAGTTACACCCTAAGCCTGTAGAAGGGCCAGCATCTCCTGAGTGTGAGCCATATAACATACTGAGACATTGATCTTTGCAGGAGATTTGTGCTCTGCTGAACTCCCATCTTCGTAGAATGAGACTTGGATGTCTGTCTTTTAGACAGAAACAGATGCTGACAAAATAAAAAAAATATCTGAGACTCTTTGGTCTAACTTACACATTAATTTATACATCATTTTTTCCTACATAAATGAAATCCTGATAATTAGCCAAGTCATCTTTCCAGTGTCTTGTGCCTTATATTTTTATTCCTGCAGTTTTTAGATCATTACTGTCCATTAACTCCTGAAATATCAGAGAGAATGTTAAAAACTATCTATTACTTCTCTAAAAGGAAAAGAATGTTATGAAAACAAACTGTGGCTTTTTAGGACTTTTTGCAATTTCCTGAGGCTTTTTCTTGAACTGGGGAACATCAAGTCCTTTCTCTCCAGCAATTCGTGGGAACACTAGACTACGCATGAGAGATTGGTTAGTTTAAGCATCCATTAGAAAGGGAGAGACAGATTAATACAGTCGTCTGGTTTCAAAATGTCTTTCAAAAGAGCGTTGCTGTCTCTGAAGTATACCCTGGATTTGAAGCATGCACTGTCAGCCAGTGTAGACATAGATACATCTGAAATGCCATCGAGAAATGACTATAGTGATTGTATTAGAGGTTTGTTTACCACTGACTTCGGAGAATGACTTTCCTCACCTTTCCCTTTAAAAAGAATTCCACACTCATATGAGAAATGAAATAAGGCTGTTTTTTGTAGCTCCTTATATTTCCCACTCACCCTTTCCTATGTCCTTTTCAGTCATCAGAGGACTGTGCCATCAAACTCAAGACAAGGGCTTGACAAGCATGGGTAATGGTGGTAAGAATCAGTTGTTAGCCAAACAGATGTTTTGGCTACCAAGCAGTGCCTGCTTTTTTTAGCAACAGCAACATAATACCGTTGTGTACTGGGATTGCAATTTGCTTTATCCAGATACTCATGCTGTGTTGCACTGTTACATAGCCAACTATTCCACAGTTTTAAATGATATATTGCATTTTCTCTTGTACAGGTAAAACATCAGATTGTTGTTTGCTGAATATCTTTATATTGATTCCAGGAACTTCTTTTAATAGCTCAAGATCAGACTAAATTAAAATCTTATTCTCTAGAACACCTAAACCCCCTTTTCACTGTGACATGATATTAAAATGTTCTAAGTGTGCTGTATATACTTTTATTCTAACAATTAAGGAAAACTTTAAAGCAGATGCTGCTCAGAAAAACTCCCATGTGATCCAGCTGGTATGATTTCTCTTTTTCACAGCAAACTATTGAGAAACATGTTTTCTTCCATTTTTGCACTTGTAATAGGTTCACTTTCCAGAGCTTCATTAGCCTGTTTACATTCAGTTGTGCAAAGTCATGCTGTAGCACATCTACTGCTTCCTCGTTATTCAGAAGGTCAGTTATTCTCTCAAAAAATGAAATGAAATTAATGTGGCATGATTTTACTCTTGACAAAAATGTGGACTGCTTATTATCTTGGTATTGGCCAGATGCTCTAAGACAGATTGAATAGCAAAAGTTCAAACAAATCAGACACCAGCTGGGTATTTGAAGCTAGGCGAATCTATAATGCTGGTCTTTTTTTTTTTTTTTTTTTCTTTAAGAGGAGGGGAAAAAAAGGAAGAAAATTGTCCTTCCAAAGCCCTTTGAGACCTCACTTGTTTTCCATGATCCATGAATTCTTAATGATAAACATTTAATGGTTCAGATTGTTTTAGCTATTTCCTTAAATACTCCAGGGTAAATTTCCTTACAGCTTGCTAATTTGAATATATCTAGCCCAGCTGAACATAAATTTAACCTATTATTTTCTTAGTCTCCATACTCCAATTTGTTGCTAGTTTTAATTATTCTAAGCATCTGTTAGAGATTAACCTTTTGCTGTGAAGACTTTAGCAAAGAAGACAATGAACAATTAATCTTTGGGGTTTTTTTATTTCTTCTTCTTCTCTTGGTAATTCTGACCTGTGAAAGACAGCCCCAGCACCATGCTCTAGACCATTGCCTGGATGCATTACATTGGTTAGAGAACATATCATTAAATAGTTTCATTTTGGTTTCATGTTTATTAAAGAGCTACACTGACCTGTGGCAATCTAGAGTAGCACTTCTTCACATGTTATCCAGCTACTCCTGCTCTTCAACAAGGCATGAGAAAGCAGCACACAAAACCACTAGGAAAAAAAAAAAAGAGTGGTTCACTTTCAAGCAAACACACAATTAGGGAAGTGAAATCTTAAAGTTATAGTCATACTTAGCTTTCTTGTTCATAAATTAAAATGTGGTCGTGTTTTATGAGATGGCCAGTGGATCTGTCCTCTGAAAAAGAAAACTTCTGAGAAATACTGCTGAAGATACTGTAAAAGAGGGAATTGATAATGAAGCTTAGCATGCAGCTAGTTCTCTGGATGATCTCAGGCTAATCATTTACCTACAACCTCAAAGCACCAGCTTCCTCCAATCAGTGAAACAAATCTAGCTGGATACTGATTGATTGCTACAAGGCAGTTTGAGCTGTCTGCAAAAAAAAACACTTCTATAAAAATGTTCTGTATTGGATTAGTCAAGCATACTGTTGTAGAACCAGAGAGCTGAGAATAGTCTGAGTACAGCAATGTGTTTTCTTTGGTAAAGGTGCAACTTGCACATTGTGATTTTTTCTTGAAAACCACTTTTGAAAGACATATAAAAATGCCCGATAAAACAAGATGGATTCTTAATCCATTGTGCAATTACTCATTTCAAATTGTAGCAGCAGCATTAAAATGCAGGTGGGGTAATTTCTAAGAAAATCAGAAGATATAATCATATGTCAACAATCTTGTGCCCTGCAGCCCTAACATAAGCAAAATGCTTATTGCACTTGAGGAGGTCTACTCCTAATGCGTGAGCATTGTGGAATAAGGTTTATTTCAAGTAAGAAGTTCTTTACCATGCAGCTATCAAAGTGAAATTTTGTGTTCTGGACACCAAGCAGAATGTAGCCACTGTCTGTGATTTAAGACTTACCAAGCATGCCAAGAATATATTAGCTTACTCTTGGCAGTGGGAATTGCATTTGTGTAACAACAAGTTTTAAAACCCTGTTAAGAAATGTCCGATCTGTAACGTGGGACTCGTTCATTTTGTTATTGTCATTTTACTGAAAAGAAAAAAATTGTTCACAAGATATTTTTCCAAAAAACTGTAGGGTACTTTGGAATGTTTTTTCTTTTTTTTTTTTAAATCAAACAACAACAAAACAGATTGGGTAACAGCTCCATCCAGTACTTATTTAAGGCTTGTTTGTAATGTAAAGGAGAATGTTTGTTGTGTCTCCTGGACATGGTGTGGTCCCTACACTATCTCACAATGTGAATTGCACAAGTATTTCAAAACCACTGCCTGAAGTTAGGTTCTTAAATCCATTTGCAAGTGTTTAGAGTCAAGTTGTTCAGGACTTCTGAATATGAGATCTTGTATTATTCATCTGACAAAATACAGAGTAGAGAGGGAGAAAGATCAAGCAGGTGACAAGGATTGACCAGTGAGCTAAAATGCCCACCTGTAATGCAAGGAACAGAAGTTTGAAGACCCTGTACTGCCCTCCGGATGAGTACTGTAACTTTCAGTGATTATGTTTTTATGCAAAGAAGAAGTCCACCAGAAAACAACTGGAAAAGAAATGCTGCAATGGCTAAGATACCTGCCAGAGCTGAGGAAAAGTAGATTCCAATATTGCAGCTCAAGAAAACTAAATCTGAACCAGGGTTTTCACACATGCCAAACAAGCTTCCACATAAGGAAATATTTTTTGATATAGTCATGGAAGTTTTAAACAGTTTCGTATTTGTCCCAGTACAGACTAGAAGCTCATTTTGTGGATTACATTTCTATTTGCTTTTGCAGAAATCCACCTTTGTTCTCTGCCCCACTGTGATCATTTTTTAAAATCTTGATCATACAATCATGCTCAGCAGGAAAACTGCCTGTAAGTTCTCACTCAGTTTTCTCACAACTGGAGCTGTTGGAGACAAGGTTTGCTGCCTTATGGAATTGGCAAGATGCTCCTTCCTGAGATGTCTTAAGGCTGCCATTGACCTCAGGATAGCTGCAGAAGGCAGGAACAGCTGGGTCTGCATAGCTCTCATCCCCTGGCACAATGGTTTCTGGGGAAGGAAATGCTATTATAATTTGTATCCTCAGACCCTTGGCCGCTAACCAAACTATCATAACTCTGAGCAAGACGGACACTCACACCCAGCAAGGGCACAGGCCGGATGCAGGGAACAGGAACTGGGGACAATGGGAAGAATCTGGGGTGCAGCAGCAGCCACAAGCTGCCCTCTAGTTTGCACCAAAAGTCAGCTCCTCGTGCAGTTACTTCTATATGAAAAGGTGCAAACTATGAACAACCGATAGACACATTCCATTGTACAAGATCACCTCTCTCTCTTGTCTGAGTAATGCCTAGAACTGAATTCTCATATTTCTGCAAGTGGAAATTAGAGGATTCTTACTCTTAGAAGGACATGTCTCAGTCACTGAAAGTGAACTGGGCAGCCTAACCTAGAGTTGGCAGTGCTGGCAGGAGCCTCATTTTGTGCTTATGGACCACAGATGCACTGCTTCTAAATTAGCGCTAACAATACCGACAGTTTATTTTCACTATTTTTAATGTCTAATTTCTTCTTTAAAAAGAAGAAATTCACTTTACATTCACTCTTCTTAGCAAGTGTCCTTTCTCCGTATTTGGGACAGGTATCCCCAGTGTTCCTTTTGGGATGGAATCCTGTTCACTGCGAGTACTGAGTACTAACCACATCCAGACAGTACCCAAACTCCTCACACTTAACAGCATAGTGAGGAGTGCCACTTGTCAGTGATCTGTCTACAAGGAGTGGAGTTTCAGCTTGGGAGGCATTGTACACAATACCAAAAAGCAACATGGATATGAAAGAACGCTTCTGCTAGAACTTGTGTTGAGGTTTGCTCTGCAAACCTACTCTAGCCCACTAGTACAGTATTTCTTCATTAATTACTGAAGAGTGAGTGGTAATGGTCAAGGAACTGAAACTCATTATTGTATTTAATACTCTGGAGGCCAATTCTACAAGTGGTTCTGGTTTGAAGGTGATTTCATTGGGACTGGGCACTGGCAGAAGCACTTCTCTGAACAGAAACAAAGTAGAACTGAGTAGAGACAGGAATATTTAAACAAGTTTTATACCTGGAGTTCTTTTGCCTTGCCTCTTCTCCTTTGCTAGCATCCAGCGCTCAGGAGGGCTGATCTGGATGAAAATGCAAAATGGGATGTGAGATGAGGAAACATCCAAAGGAGGCTGAGGATGTGATGATACTAGTGAACTGAATGTGCCCAATTCTTAAGCATTCAGAACAACTGGCACAGGACAACCCATGTCCATTCTACTAAACTTCACTTCTTGTCTGATTGAGAGCTGCCAGAATGCAAAACATAAGCACTTATGTCATATATAACAGGATTTTTCATACCACATACGTTTTTTCTCTGAGCAAGAACAACTACTACATTCTAGGCTTGATCTGAGTTTTGGAGATTTTTCCCTGGTTTCAGGAGGTTTTGGACCAAACTCTGTATAACTTGGTTATTTACATTTCAGGCTTACTATTAGTTAACGTATACTGTTTTACTATATACAAACGGAATTACAGTGAAGAGGGAACATCTGTGAAGGATCACCAATAAACATTGTAAGTAGATACTTTACAGCCCGTTTTCTCCTCCCCTGTAATATATGTATTAAGTTGTATAATCTCCAGTAATGACAATTTATTGTGGTAGTAGAAGGTAGAAATACACTACACTTACATGACACCTTGCAAGTAAGTGACTGACAGTCTTCTACGGAGAGCAAATTAAAGGCTGTGTTTATGGGGATCAAAAAATAGCTCACATCAGAAAGCATTCACTTCATGAGTATGAGATTTTTATTGCTGGGTGCCAACCCAGAGTATTTCAATAACTGCTAAATACCACCTTTGCACCCCCTGTATTGTTGTCAAAATCCATATTTGAGTATGATTTCATCCAGTGTGATTTCAATCTGGTATAATGCCATTGCCTTTAACAATGTTATACCAGCTTTGAATTATAATTGCAAGCAGACTCTGGACCTTTGCAATTATAATTGCAGTTATCACTCTTCAGAGTTCACATAGCAATGAAAGTAGAGAACTCCCAGTGACTAAATTCTCCATCATCCTTTTAAATTTTCATTTGTCCCAGTAGCAGCTGCATAATCAAGAAGAGATTCATTTAATAACCATTTAATATGTTTTAATTTTAATAATTTTCAAACCATTTCTAATAGTCATTTGCAGTATCTTTTACCGTTGGGCTGCAAGTGTAGGCTTAAAAATAACAGTCATGAAATCTTATTCCATAAATTGATTCTGCAAAGGAAAAGCACCTTGAAAGTCCAATTCTCCTTGAAAGCTGGCTTTTTCATTCTTGTTACCATTTTATTATAAAAATAATATACTACAAATACTTAATGTTTGTACCTCAACCTGGATATGCAAAGAGTCTGAGCCTGGAATTAAAGAGATGTATGCAGAAGAGTTTGTACGACACAGCATCTTGCCTGTAAGAGCAAAGCTACTGTAGGTTTGATTGACTGTCAGCCTAGAATTAATCTGGTGAAAATGTGGTAAAAATGTGGTGTCTAAAGAAAAAGGAAATATAAAAGATGTGGAGAAATGTTCAGCTAAGTGCCTATTGCATCTTTTGATTAAAGTTCAGCTAAGAACTAATAACTCAGACATACCTAACTAGACTATTCTTTGCACTTTTTTTCTATTTCAAGGATGAACAGTGAGGAATTTTGTGAGACAATTTTCTCTCTAACAGAACTTTGCTGTGCAGATGGGCCAAAATTTGGAATTTTGAATTTCAGTAGTTTTGAATTCCTGTGCCTGTCAGCACAGATGTTTGGAACATTAGGTGTAAATTAGCTCCCATGGATTTAGCTCCTGGTCATATACCTGAAAAAAAAAAAAAAAGGAAACATGGGAACCAAATTCTCATAAGAATAGCCAATTCATGGAGATTCATTGAACAGTCCATACTACTATTTTGTTATCAAACGCAGGCCAAAATCTTTTTTTTTTTGGTCTAGAATCCAAAGCTTGACCTTGCTATGAGAGCAACCTCCTTCACTCTGCAGTAATTTTTTATTTAATATAATGGGAAGAAGAGAGATCTCCCTTGCCAGTAAGCAGATGTCCACCAAAACCTTTTTACTAACTGATCAGTTGCAAAATCCCTCACTGCAATCCCTTATAAAATAAGATGCCCTATGTCCTTCCTCCCACCCTAAGCTTAGTTGCCAAAACTTACATACAAAATTATTACTGTAATGTTTTATAGTCACTGGGAAAAAAAATATCCATTTGGTCTTGCAGAATGATGTGAAATGAATCTCTGGCCTCAAAAGAAAAAAAAATCTATTAAAAGTAGCTCTTTTTCCTCCCTCCTCCCTCTCCCAGGCCCCTTTTGCTCCCCTCCCCCAACAATAAAGGATGTTTTGGAACAGCCTTTTCAGGAAACATTTCCACAGTAAAATGCAGCATCATTTATAATATTTAAAGCTACATTTTTGTTGAGATGGCTTGGCAGGCTTTGCTTGCAAATCTGGCAGGATATGGCCAGCTGAGAGTTAGCACTAACAAACTGAGGATATGCTGACACAACAGAATGCTTTAATCATCATTGCAGCAAGCAGGACAAGATCTTCTGCACTGCCAGCTCTTCCCAGTGTGAGAACCAATGGTACTGCGTATTTCGCCTTCCCTCCCCTGCCTCTAGAGAGTACAGTTTTCCCTTGCTGTTTCTACTGAACTAAAAAAACCTTGTTGGGTAAGAGCATATAATATAATGAGCAATGGATATTCCTCTTGGCCAATGCTGTTATGAAAATGCTGCACGTTTCCAGCACAATAAGGAAGCTTAATAATTAAAAAGAAAGTCCTTAAACCATCTAAAAGGGCTACATTCACTTGCAGCTAAGGCTTTTCTGCTTACCATGCATGCCCTTTTCTAAAACAGAGCTGAAAGTGATACTCAGTTAGCAATATCATTGTTAGGAACTTGTCCCTTTCCAGAGTTGAAAACTGAATTTAGCCATTTGCAAAAATCTATTGAAGTAAATCAGTCTCATATTTAAAAGAAGAACCAATCAATTCAACCCTGAAGATCTAACAGTTACTGCTTTGAGTGGGGGTTGAAAGGGCCCAGAGAACTCCTGCTATATCATCTAGATGAGTTTCAGGGCAGAGACTATGTTCTTACATTAACCTAGCACAGGATTTGACACAACAAAGACCCGTGTCATGAAAGAGAGCATGAAATGAAGTAACTATTCATATTTTGGGAGCCTATCAATGTATATACTCTGTTTTCTATCTCTGTTTAACTTCTTCCTAGTATAAAGTCTCATGATACAATTAGCTGCTGCAAAGTGTGAATGTAGAAATTTGTAAGAGACAGCCTAAGCAATTGGACTGGGTACAGATCTGCATGTTGTTTCTCATCTGTGGATCCGGAATAGGACAGCATAAAATTTCCTTACTGCTTCCTTCCTTTGCTTTCCTTGTCTTGGTGTGCAAGCAACTTGAAGCGGTGCTGGCCTCTGTAAGGCCAAGTGTAGCAGGGCTCTCTGTCTCATTTAGGAACTTTAGGTGCCTTGCATACAAACAAGTATGTTCGGGTACTTTTCGAAGATTACATGCTGCGTGTGTTGGTATCTTCACAAGTATGCAGCTTTTATACTCTGTATATGTCCGGATAGTAGGGTTCCATAAACAGGGATCCACTGTATAGTTTTTGGAAAAGATTGTTTGCGTGTTTGACCAAATTTGCCAGGTCTGATGAATGAGCAAACCCAGTGAAATTACACAGTCTCCATCCATATCCTGAGCTGCTGTTGCTGATACCTGTTTCCAGCTCTACACTGAGATTTGAGCAATTATATAGCGAACAACAGCTCCCATGCTGAGCAGAAATGCCTCTGAATTTATACGGCTTTGAAAGTGTATGACAGAAGAGGACTGATGAAGTAGAGGATCAGACAGCAACTAAAGACTGTGCAGAAGCGAAAATATTTACATCTAAATATTATTTTTATACTAGAAAATAGGTGGTATAGATTTTGAGGCAACTCGCAGTGTATGAGCAAAATTGTAAGAAGTAGCAATTTTTTTTTCTGTCTGGAATTCTTCCACTCACAGGTTACTAATTACTAGTAATTAATGGTTGCTGGTTAGGAGCTGTTCTATGCATGCCTGTTATGTATATTTGTCCTTGCTTACGTGCACACACACATATATGACAATGTAATAATATTGCAACTGAAATCTTGAAATCTTTCCGTAACTGGGACTTTCTTTTCCTCTTGGGTCAGTCACTGGCTACTGACTTTTTTTCTGAAAGCTAGTTAGCAATACTTATCACGTGCTGCTCCTCCAGTCTATTTTCATATCTACATCTAATATATGAAAATGAATAATCAAAAATTCAGAAATTATTTTTGCTACAATTACCAACTCATACAGAGCTAGTTAGTGCTGATGAGTGTGAAAGGATATTGCTGTATTTATGTAGCTGGAGACACACTTATGTAGCTGATTTTTAAACACCATTGGCAAGGAAGTTGGAGTGGGATTTAAGACCAGGCATGTAATTTCTTCCCATGCTTGAAAGAGAAGCTGAAATACTTGATATGTGTATGACTGAGCTGCTAATCCAGGAGGCTGTTGCTTTTTTTTTTTTTTTGCCATCATTTCTATTTTTTTCCTTCTATAAATCTCTAGCTGCAGCTTTGTATTGCTTGTTTACAAAGTTGATGTTACCTTCATTTAAGTGAGAGATATTATATATCATTGAAAAGGAAAATGCCCCATTACAATGTACTTCAGGACAGAGTTTACAATTGCAAATCAAATATTGAATCCTGATTCCTCAAGGCTTAACTGTACCAGTGGTGAATTAAGACTAAGAGCATGTATGCTAAAGTGAAAGGGCAGGGCACTTCTGAAGTTTTGTAACACAAGTCACGACAACAATTATCAGGAATTCCATTTTCTAGGTTTCAGTATTTTAGACTACTGAAGGGCTGCCTATGATAAGAAAAGATCGTGTTAGAAACTCACTGCCTCCTTTTTGCAGTACTGAAAGGCAGAGATCTCAACAAATTATAGGGCTGGGCAATCATCAGCTGCATGAAGTTTAACAAGGCCAAATGCAGGATTCTGCACCCGGCATGGGGCAAGCCTGGTTATGTACGGACTGGAGGATGAGAGGCTGGACAGCAGCCCCACGGAAAGAGATCTAGGAGTTCTGGTTGATGGCAAGTTGAATCTACTCAGCACTGTACCCTGGAGTGCATCAGGCCCAGCACTGCCAGCTGGACAAGGGAAGGGACTGTCCCACTCTGCTCTGTGCTATGACAATGTCACCTCAAGCACTGTGTTCAGGCTTGGGTACCACAGTATAAGAAGGACATAAAACTGATGAAGATCGTCCAAAGGAGGGCTACGAAAGTGGTGAAGGGTCTGGAGGGCAAGATGCATGAGGAGCGGCTGAAGACTCTTCTAGAGAAGACAGAGGGGAGGTGTCATGGCATCCTACAGCTCCTCGCAGGGAGCAAAGCTGCAGTGCTGAGCTCTGTTCTCTGGTGACGGTGACAGAACCTGAGGGGATAGCAAGGGGCTGCATCAGGGGAGGGTCAAGGAGGTGTTAGGAAAAGGTTCTGCAGCAAAGTGCCTGTTCCTTGGCATGGAACAGGCTCCCTGGAGCAATGGGCACAGCTCCAAGCTGCTGGAGTTCAAGGAGCATTTGGACACCACTCTCAGATATAGGGTTTGGATTTTGGATGGTGCTGTGTGAAGCTGGGAGTTGGACTTGGTGTTCCTTGTGGGTCCCTTCCAACTAAGGACAGTCCATGATTCCATGATTTTTCACTGATGTTATGGAAGCAGTGATTAAAATGGTCTCAACTGCCTTTGCTATAATAATGGTCTTGCTGGAAATGTATTTGTCTCAGTTAAACTTTCATTTTAGGACATTCACATAAATATTTTCTAGAGAAATGGTCACCCGTGAACGTTGTCTGAAGAAGTTTCTACTTCCTATTGGATAAAGAACTTCTTGCTTCTGCATGAAAGACTTCATTGACTAGTTGATGTTTGGCATAGTGAGGGACACAGGAAAATAGCTGCTGGATATGTGCAGGTATACTCAGTGACTTTCTCTGTACATGATTTGCCTTGATCTTTTTTTCTACTACAGTAGCAGATCAGTGTAAAATGCAAGGCAGGACAACAGCTCAGAAGGTTTAAAACCCGTGGGAATGTACCAGTATCTCACTCAGCACTGACGTCTCTCTGAGACGTTACAGTGTATTGAACAGATGACTAAGGAAGAACAATAAAACATAAGCAAAGTGAAGTTCTTCAAAGAAAGGCATATACCAGCTGACTGTTTCTATTTTTGAGTTGCTAAATGTTTTTAGTAGCACTGAAGATCAAAACCAAATTGTTCATTTATGGCATGGCCCATATTAACCCAAACTCCAGAGTCTGAAAACATTACAACCTACTTTTAAACTCCCATTAGCAAGCTTTTTGTGTTTTTTTTTTTTTTTAATAAATAAAATCCCATAGAAACAAAAAGTATTTACAATTAGATCAAAATTCTGAACATAATTCACAAGAGAAAACACTGTTTTTTGAGAAAATGTTTTCATATCCTCATAACAGTCATTTGTTCTAAATTAGTACATAGCAATTGTCCATTAAATGAACTTTTTTCCCTTAAGACCTATTGTAGAAAAGTATTTTAGGCAAAACTTCCTAACCATGATGTAACCGTTTAGAATTAGAACATTTCTGTGATTAGTAATTCACATAAAAAATTAAAATTTTCCATGGCTTGAGGAAAACATGATGAATAATTATCAAAATGTAAGAGAAGCCAGGATGTAGGGAGAACAATATATTTTATTAAAGCAGCTTATACAGTTGAATTAAAAGTATAGGCTTTTTGGGCATTCAGTCCCCCCATAGTAATAAAGGATAACACCTGTTCCTGCAAATCTGTCTTCTCTTTTATCCTTAGACCATTATGACTCCCATTACATTACCACTCGCAAAATATATGCATTGTATATGTCTGTGTTAGACTGAAATCCTCAACCAGTGCCACGGCTAAACTTACTTGTAAAAAAATTACCACTTGCAATAAAGTAGAATGATGTTCTCTGAGTTAATGTGCTTCTTAGTTACAGAGAAATTCCTACTGTAACAAAGTCATTAATTTAATTTCACTGTCAATGCATCTTTTCCACCGTCGTTTTCAAATAACATTTAATAATACTTATGTAAGAATATGCCCCAGCATTCCTCTTTATTTAAAACTATTTCTGGTATATCATTTCTAGTGATACCAATGTGAAATTGGATTGTATAGGAAATGCATTCTCAGATTGATATCTTTTACTGCGTGTTACTATTACAGGAATTCAGTTTTGGAGCTGTGGTCTATCTTGGTACCAGTTAGTCTTTGATATGTCCTCCTAGAGGAGGGGAGGAACCCTGCAATTAAACATAGGTTCTCCAGTACGTGGTAGATGGCAAAACTTCAAATGGCCAGTGTTCAGTGGAAAACAAGTTAATAAGAGAGAACAATTTCTTTTGAATTGTAACAACCACAAATTAGTGTGCATGTAATTCCTGTCAGAATCTGATGCTCAGCTCACGCAATGTGCCTAAATTGAAAGTGCAGGAAAACATGCAATGTGAGCATGAACACAAAACATACCATTTGTTTTAGGGCTATTTTTCTAAGTTACCTGAAACTTAGTGAAGATCAAAGCTGTTTAGCCTCACACTGACTTCATCTCACTGAAATCTCATCTGTGGATTTTAAACCTTGAGGCTGAATTCTCCAATCACTTCCTGGTGGGCATAATGCTCGCTACTGACCATGGGCCCAGAGGTTGTCTGAAATAAGTAGCAGGAAATATTTTCAGGTAAATAAGGCATGAGCGTAAGGATTTCTTTTAATACTTAACTCTGACAGCCTCTTTATTGCATATTTTGTACCAGCGAAGATTTCCAAGGGCCACATTGGTAGGAAGGTCAATTTAGACTCACTGAAAATTGAGCCTGCTCTCCTATTCCCAATTCTACTCCCTTTTGGTCCACTTACATATCAGTACTAAATGTGTCTAAGTTTAAGGCACACTTTTCGCTGCATAAAGAAAATCTGGACACTGTGGAAACTAAGGGTATTCAATTAAGGGCCACTCCTTGCTTCAGTAATATATGTTACAATTAGTGGCTTTGTTTTTCTTTCCACAATTCCATTCTTGAGCACACCAGTGTGGATCGTCCTTGCTTTGGTTTCTCAAACACATTCACAAACACTAAATGTGCTCACAATACATGTGAATCCAAGGGAATCTCACAACTGTACTGAGAATACCAAAAGAAGATAGTGTAACTAAATTTACCTTCCAACAACTTTACTCACTCTCCTATGCTTTGCTCCCAGTGGAAATCTTGTTTGACATTATAGGGCAAAGTATAAAACAAAATTAGCAATCTTAAAGCATCGAACCTCTCAAAAGCATTCTCATTCCCAGTGATAAATGATATCTCAAACTAATATACTAGGGTTTCCATTACAGGTTTATGTTTTCAAGAATGAATTAAAACCTTGCTTTTATTTAAGAGGAGTCATCCTATTCCAATCTTCCATGGCATTTTGGAGTATGTACTTCAATGATAGTTCATCTAATAATTTTGGTATTATGTGAACCCATTCCAACATCAGACTTCCCAGAGTAGCTGAAGGCTGCATTAGCACTAGCTAATGTGGCATGTGCATTACAGACCATGGCAGAAAGGCAGCTGCATTGCATCTCCATGCAGACTGCTGCTCCACCTGTCTTGGAATTGTATGAGCAGAGCAACTGAAAAGTCTGCTTCCTAAGAGTGACGAGCAGTGCATATTCCTCAGCTAATGCTTGAAATGGAGTCAAGTTTTTGGGTTTGCTCGTAAACAATGGGCCTAATTCTTACTTACATAAAGTCCTCATTACAAAAACATATTATGGTAGGAAAAACTACTAGACCTGACGTGTCTAATTTTTACCTTCTAAGTTCTCATGTGAAGTTACATTAATCCATGATTCAATTTCATTGTTATTTTGCTGCTGCCTTGGGAGCACAGAATCAAACATAATACTTAAAATGTTTCCCTAGAAATGTTTAAGGAGAAAGATTTTTATTTTTAAGTTGAAAATTTAACTGCATGCTTAACCAACCTCAGTGAAGCAAGCATCAATCATACTGGACAAGCAATTTTAAGAAATAAGATAGTTTAAAAAATTAATTCTGAAAATACTGCCAACAATTTCATGATATAGATATTTTTAATATTAAAAGTAAATTGTAAATGTGTCTTTATAAACAATATGCATAAAATAGATCTACTATACTAAGCTCTCTCTTTTTTAAATGCTGTTTCACAGTAATTTCTTAAGTATGCAAAGTTTTCTGTCAAAGAAATAGTGCAATCTGAAGAACATACATTATGTCAGAGGATAAAACTACTATCGTCATTAATATAAGTCTTTATAGATTTCTTGTAGGAGTGGATGAAGACTCATATCTGTTTCCGTTTTCTTTATTATTTGCAACAGCTGCACATGTTCCGTTACAATTTGTCTGAGGTCCGTCATTTTCTGAAGCAATTTTGCAAACAGCTGTGATGACTCTGGATGATTCAGCTTTAGCTGGAGCTCCAAAGCTTGCAACAGATTGTCTTGTATATCTTCAATGGGCTTCACATTTAACAAACCTGGGCGATCTAGGAGAAAAAAAAGGGAGGGAGGGAATTTTATTCTCATTAAGAAAATGGAAACACCAATCTAATGTATTATTTCCTTAGTCTACTTTAAGCATTTACATGTGGCACTTACTGAAAACTGACAAACTCCTAATCGACTTACTTGTAAGACTTTACTAGAATCTGCTAAAAGAAGTTTTAGAATTAGTCTTAGAAACAGTTTAAGCATATAGAGATATACACATATAGGGTTATATGTACTGCAATGCATTTTTCACAGTAATCTTGGAACATCTATGGAAAAGAACAACGAGTTAGACTTGGAGGATAAAAAGCCTATTCCAAGTAATCCAGTTTAGGAAAATCAACATATACTCAGGTGAATTTGCATGCAGTTGCTACCATTAAAAGTAATTCATGTGAAGTTGCATGCTAAACTACCAAAAGCCACATATCCTTATGGTAGTGAAGAACTGATAGATGTGGCTTGTAGAAAAAATACCTTTTCTGGGCTCATGCCAGCAGAGACTTACACTCCATAAGGAGGAATCTGGGATGCATGTTTACAACAAAAATCACCTATGTGCACTGCAATGGCTGCAAGACTCCAGGATTGTCTTTGATATATCTTATTATTTGAAAAGATGTAAACCTTTCCTCACTGGTTATCATTATTATCTTGTGTAATGACAGTTCTGTTATTGCTATCTGCCTCCAACTATCTTAAGTGGTTGCCATTATTATTTAACATAATCCTTTTTTTTTTTTTCTAACTTGAAGTAATAAAGTATTTGATTCTACAGCCATGAAAGCAAATTAAGTTGCTTAACATAATTAAATCCTCACATATGGTAATCCTCACATCTACTGGGTAAGCATCCCAATTATCAGAATACTCTGTGAAAAAAAAGTCAATAATTCCAGTAACATCTTCTGTGTAGCCATGGAGTTAATTTCAGATTGATCAGTAAAAAGTAATGGCTATAGATAGCCTTGAGTTACTTTTCCAAAGGTAATGTTTCCCTTTCAGAAAGGGCAGGAGTTTGCTCATTATTTGAGATTTTCAAAATATGATCTTAGTAACCTTTCTGAGCATCCAGTTCTACTGTCTAACTGCGGTTGTGTTGTATACTGGAAAAAAAGGCTGGGGAAAAATATCTCTGTAAATACTTTAGGATCTTAAATGAGAAAAAAAAAGCAGTGTAAACTAAAGGGCAAAGCTGGCATGGAAACGAATATACACAGGCCATGAGTACTGCACTGATTAGGAACAGGCAGCTAACTCTCAAAGAAGTGAGGTTTGGGAATAGTTTTTCAGAAGTAGGAATAATGGCAAGTTTCATATTTATTTGACTGTGGTTTTATGATGCAACAGCCTTCTGGTTTAAGTGACTGGAATCAATGACCCAAGATAGTTCTTTCCCTTTGGAACTTCATGCTAATAAGCTCTTTTTGTCTTCCAGAGATCACTTATTTATACCATTCAACTGATAACACCTTAAAATATAGTTCAGAAAATTTGTAAGTAAATACAGAATCATAGAATCTTAAAAGCATTTTAGTTGGAAATATCAGCAAGCAGGAAACTGTCTCCAGACAAACAGTTCCTTTCTGATAATACTGATAAATGAAATTAAGACTTTTTTTAAAAAAATTCTTAGAGAATTTTTTATTTTTATAAACTACTGATATTTATTTTTAGATTGCATGTTCTGCAAAAAAAAAAAAAAAAAAAAGTTGCTTTCTTTATATCTTTCAGAAAATTCCAAGCTTGGAGTATTTCAAAACTGTTTGATAATTTTGGCTTTGAGTTGCAATAGCTTTAAATTTTCCTTATATGTTGCAGATGAACTCTGAACTGGCTGAGTATGACTCAGTGTTCAGTGATACAAATATCAAGAAGCACAAAGACTGTGGCCTCAATTTCCTCTGAGATTAATCTCTATTTCCCCCTGCTTCTTTTATGGTGGGAATTTTTAGAGTGCAAGTATTTCAGAAGTGAAACTCAATTCAAACACCGTGCTCCCTACTGCAGATTTCAGAGTCCAGGAGGGAAACAGATCAGAGCTGAGACTGGAACTTACCTATGTGTCCCTCAAATCTGGGTGTCCTAGGTAAACTGGAGTTCACTGAGACTTAAGCACCTAACTTCCTTAAGCTCTTTTGAAAAAAACAGACTAATGGTTTTCTAATGAATGAATTGAACTGTGGTCAGAAAAGATGACCATTACAGAAGTGTAGGAGATCATAAGAAGTTATTTTTAAATAGACCGATTCAGAATGAAGGAAAATTTCCATTGAAGACAAGTGAGATTTTTTTCATGAATGAGAACTTCAGGATATTTACATTATTTGTGGGTGTTGACAGTTTGCCATACTTTCTCAGTACAAATTTCTTAGAGAGGAAAATGCTGTTTCTGTTCCAAGATACATATATAAATGTGAAAAAAAAAAAACTAAGAGGCAAAAAGCTTTATTTCAAAATGTTGTCAAATACTTCAAGTTGTTCAGATGCTTTTACTTGTATATGCTCCAGAATCATTGGGTTACAATAAGAAAAGTGCATTTTGTGCAGGAGAGAGAATACAAATGTAAGAAGCTACAAGGTAAATGTGGCTTGTGGAAAAAAATACAAAGGACATGATTAACAGTGAGCCCTGAGAAACAATTAGATTGGAGTAGGCAGAAACAGAAATGGGAAGAAACTAGATGAGACAGGGTGGTGGGGCCTTTGAAGAGGCCAAGACAGAATCCAATATGCTGTTTGAAAGCTCACAGAGAAGACTGCAAAGTGAACTGATGAGGGACGTGGAAGACAAAAACAAATGAATTGTAGCAGGACATTCTTATGACAAAATGAAATTAGGTTAAAGAATGTCAAAGGTCAGGGACTTGAAATGATTAAAGTGAGAGATGATGGCGAACTGGAAACTACCTTCAAGCCCACCTGATAAAGAAGATTGTTTATTGAAGTTCAGGGTTTTTTCACCATCTGCTACATGCTACCTGTCTTTAATCCATTCAGAGTACCACGTCTCATTTCTTATTATTACTTTTCTTTATCCAGCTTTTCATTAATTTTAAGTCATTGTCATATTGGTGTTTCATTTGTTTAAAACTAAGAAAAATGTTCGTAGTGGCTGGGAAAGATTAATGAATCCTTAGTTTTGCGTGTCAACAGTATGACTTTGTGTAAACTTATGTCATGTACTATCTCAGGGAAAAATTTTATCTTCTTACACATGCTTCTTTCATGTTCCTAACGTTAACAGCAACTTTTTCTATTCCTCACATAGGAAAATGCAATCTGCATGCTTTTATCCCACCTTTATTTTTACTATCTTTGACAAAGTATATTATGCATTTAAATATACATTCTAAAGTCTTATTATGATAAAGCAGGCAAAGATATCTGACTGAACAACTGTACTACTGCTTTTGCTGAGGCGTATATGATTCAGCAGATTGAGTTTTTCTTCTGAAACTGTCACATGTATTGGAGTCACCAGAGTTGTGGTTCAAAGCCCACAGTGATTATCTGCAGTTCTTGGTCTGATGAGGAAGCAGTTTTTTACTCTAACAGGTTTGTTAAAGCAGGATCTGTGTAGGAGTCAAATATGGACTACATCTTTGTATTATTCCGTGATAATATTCCGATCTTCAATCTTTTTATTTTTTACCTCAGCTTAGAGGAAAACTATTGAATGCAGTGTTTAAACAAGCAGCTGTTATTCACAGCTCAAGAATGTAAAGAACATTCTCAGAGACCAATAAAAGTGAACGTAGCAACCTTTCTGAATGCAAATATTACCCCACGTGTTGACTAACAGAGTCTGGTTCTTTACAGGCGTGCCCTACCACAACTCTCCAACACCACTATATCCTAAACAATGCATAGAATAATTTACAGGAGTTTAGGCCCATCCATCCTACGTAAACATGCTACAAAATTACCTTTTGAGCTTTTTCTATATTTGACAACAAGCGCTTTGCATTTTCTCTGTTTATAAACATGGATTAAAACCATGAAGGCTTGGACTATTACCAAACAGATATTCAACAGATATTCAAGTTCTTCTTAAAACTTCCTGTTATGCTATACTTCATTTTCAGCTCTCTAATACATAGTGTTTTGTAAGATGCTTTAACATATTCACAAAGGCACTCACTACTCCCTGAGGAAATGCCTCAATGGCACAGAGTTATGCAATGAGGAAGAAGAATGTCTCCTTGAAAAAAGTTTTCCAAATCTCCCTTTACCTAAGCATATTTTTCAAAGTTACTGTAAGTAAAAGAACATTGTAATGAAATTTTAGAATTGTTGTTAATGGCATAAAGTATTTCCTTCATAAGAAGAGGTAATATCCTACTGCTCAGAGTATCTGTGGTTCATTGGTATTAAATTCAGAATGCTAAAATTTGTTTGCCATGTACAGCAATGTTTTAAAGCAAAATATGCAGACATTAAGAACAATTTTCAGCTCTATAATAATGAGCTCACAGTAACATCTGGAATCACTGAGAAAAAGTGTGGCTGCATTGAGCAGAAACAATAAAATGATTGTGGGAGTGCTTTCATTTCGTTGCTATTACAGCTAATTTGTCAGTTTCTTGTTACTGTCACATATAATGCAAAGTCAACTATTTTGATATCAAAAGGTTGAATGGTTTTATAGGATTTGTGGCAATCCTTTTTATATGTGATGTTCCAGCTGGAATTATCTTTATCTTCCCTCTTCTCTTTAGAGTTGCATAGGAGATAGCACTCAGGTAGACAGCAGCACTAACATCAGTTTGCTACAACAAATTTACTGAGAAGATTCAGCAAGATCATTTTTTGTCACCCAAGTTTTTTGGATATCTTTATACAATATCTATACACTGGATTTCGTGAAGTAGCTGAAACATCACAGTATTACTGGAGCTACTGAAGTCTTTGAGGTACTTTGTACTGGTTTTGAAATCCTATTCTCAATGAAATTGTTCTGGTTTGATATTCAAAAAGTTCTTACAGAAATTAACTTCTTACAGAATCAAGACCATCTAAGCCATCTGACAAATAGGTTTCCTGTTCTACATCATGGAATGCATACAGTTCAACATATGTAGTATCTAATTCTAAATTACACTATAAAGCCATTCTCAATTTGTTGGCAAATCTTAATCATTTTCAAAATATAATCTCAGGTTGCACAAATAACTATAATCATTTCTAGAAGGAAAAGTTCTGAACAAAGACAGTGAGGAATATTTACTATAAAACTAATGAATTTTTATAGAGGACAAATTCACATTTGGGGAAGGGATTTAAGCACTAAATAGTAAAATTCAAGTAGTTCTTTATGGATCTCTGTTTTCAAATTATTCTTAAAATAACAAAGACTTGTTGAGAAATCTGGTTCAGAGCAGTCAATTACTGTTTTTCTGCGGATCACTGTCCTCCTGAGATCTAAAATGTATTATTTGTTACATTGTACCTATTTCCTCTAATGCAAACCAAACATCACTGAAGTATAGCAGAACTACTTTCATGGACTGCAAGTTCCCTTTTTTCAATCAGGAGTGCATTTTGAGAGGCCTGTTTTTCATCTGTTAAATTTCATTGTTTTAGAAAATGCAAAATACCGGCACACCTTTTGTTGTGCCCTAATAGGCTAGTGTCATCTCTCCTCCCTCATCAAATTCAACTGAAAATATTTTCCTGTACTGAATTAATTCAGAGTCTTCAGGGGTCACTGTGTTCAAAGGTTTGCCCAAGAAAATGTCTTCTGAGAACTGTACTTATTTGAAATGGCTTTAGTTGTCTAATAAACCATATTATGATACATTTTTATTGAATGAAACAAAATGGCAGAAGAAATTTTATGTGAACTTAAGTGTATAAGAAGCTATGCAAAGCAAGCAATGCAGTGCTGTCAACAGAACGTTTGACTTCTCAACAATAGCATGTGGTTGTTGTGTTTGATTGCTTAAACATAATTCAATAATAAAAAACTCTGCATTGCTCTGTGGAGGATCTGAATTCAGAACATTCAGCACATTCCTCCTATTGATATCTGCACCAGCGGTCTAAGCCAAAACATACACAGATTGGTTGGTTACATTTTCTTTGTGCAACACCATGAAGTTGATAGTATTGGCCAAAGCAAAAGAACCGCAATCTGACCTGAAATGTCTATCCGATATAACAAATTATTGGTGGAAAGGATTGTAAGTGAACTATATCTGGGTTGTTAATTTGCAAAATGTAATAGTTGTAATCTTCAGTAGACTGTCTCCAGTAGAAGCTGAAAATCCATTGTCTTTAAGTGCTAGAATGAATGTGGCATGATACCTGGGCTCCCAGATTCATGTTTGCTAAAAGCATAACACTAATACAAACAGAGCAGCTTAGGAAAAAGAAAGAGAACAGATACATAAATGCCTGTTTTTCTCAGGCATCTGCAGAACACTTTCCTAATAAACCTACTGGTGGACAAAACCTGGTGTGAATTAAAAACCCAAAACCAGTATAAACCCATCACAATCCTGTAAGCCAAATGCCACATATATTTTGAAAATTTTATGGAGTCCAAGTTATTTGTGTTCAATTAGTAAGCCACACTTAATTGCAGGTTTAAAAAATCCTCATGCAAAAGTTAAATCGCCAGAAGGTCTTGCCAGTGAAATTCCACCCGTTGTTTTTTCAAAAAGATAGCCCTGGTTTATTTAATTAGATTATCTACTGATTCAGCAGACATTTCCATCTCCATCACTAATATCAGGTCACTTACATTTTCAGTTTCTGCATGAAACTGAAAAAGTAGCAAACAATCGGAAGAAAGCTGAAAGCTACTCAAAAACTATCTGTAAATAAACTCCCATCTCTTACTGCTGAGTACTTTCCTGTTTGGACAGGAATTAGAAGTGTCAATTCTACCACACAATATCATAAATAGAAGACAGCTCTTACCTCCACTTAGTATAATGACAGCTATAAATATTGCCAGGTCACTGTCATCTAATTCCAGTGCATTGAACTTCACAGCAAACTCAAACTTGGGCTCCATAAAGTCACAAAAAGGTTTTCTCAGGCTCTTCAGAAACTCCCGTGTCATGAATCCTTGTCCATCTGATATAAGAACTCCATCTTTATTCATCAGAGAAGCCAGGAGAGTATATATGATCTCATGAACACCATATTTCAGGAGAGTTACCTGATCATTCAGGTCAAGATTCACAAAACCTGGAATGTTCTTAGCAAATTCTGTAATCTCCTGCACGGCCTCCACAGAACGAAACTGACATCGCTGGAAAATGCGAATTGCTACTTCTTTATTCTGTTCCTGCAGTGGTGATGTATGCTTGCACTTGATCTGATCTTCTCCCATCCTTAAAGAGTTCATGTCATAAATAACAAATGGCTAAAAAAGAAAGGAGAACACAAGTTTACTTTCATGTCTTTTCTACGAACATTTGACTCCTGAGAAATTGGAGTAACATATCGAGATATAATTCATCAGAAAACACTTAGAAATGCCTGGGCAGTGCATCAAGGGTAGCCACTTTCAGGTTAAATCTTTATAAACTTATTAAAGCAAATGTCCTCATAATGTT
Organism: Numida meleagris; assembly: GCF_002078875.1. Lineage (NCBI taxonomy): Eukaryota > Metazoa > Chordata > Aves > Galliformes > Numididae > Numida > Numida meleagris. The sequence continues at coordinate 4,652,936 of NC_034419.1, read as the reverse complement.
AAAATGACTTACAGAAAGGATAAGTAGTTCTTAAGGATTTCTCATGTTCTGTGAATCCACAGGCTAAAAATAGGACTTTGGGTGACGCTTTTCTTAATTGGAGGAGTGGGAGGGTAGGAACATTTACAATATTCAAGATTTTTTGCCCTCTCTTTTTTTTTCCCCCCCATTTTACAGAAGTTTTGTAACACTAGAATTCAAAGCTCGGAATGCTCATTAACAAAAGATGAGAATGTTACTCCTCTTACCTGAATTTTACTGGTTTGTATCAAACGTAACTAGTAAGTGTACGGTGACATGTCTGCACTACTGATTATAGTTTATTTTTGTGGAGAAATTGTTATGGAATTTTTATAACTAGAAATAGCTACTTTCTTCTGAGTGTGGTGGTGCTTCTGTAGATGATTCTGCTCAAAGATGCTTAATACTACCCACCAGCAGCTAGAGTTTACTACTCCCACAGATGGAGATTGTGAAAGTGGTTGGTCATTTGATTTGGGCTAAGTTGAACACAGTACTCCAACACACTTTCTCGAGGAAGAGAGGGAGGGGTGATAGCTGTCATAGTTTTGTCTTTAACTGATACAGCTGCTTGGAAAACAAAGGGTCTATGTGTGAAATGAAATAACAGTATCTACCCAAGAGGATTTCACTTTCCAAACTGGTTAACTGGTTCTACTCCTTACAAGACCAATGAAACTGGTCACTTTAACAGTAACAACAGGCAACCATAGCTCAAGACCATGAGCTTCAGTTAAATACAGTGTTTTTTTCCACTTGTACTAGGATTTTGGTGTGAAACTGAAAAAATAAACACACAGCACTGAGAAAAGCCAGCAGAATAAGGTATTTTTCACGTTGCAGAACTGTTTTGGCAGCAGAAGGAATATTCTATATACAAGTGTATATATATATATATATATATATACACGTGCATACATATACATTTGTATATGTAAAACAGTGGAATAACAAGTCAGAGAGGAGACATTTAAAAATATGTATATTAATGCTGGTAGGTCATTCCTTCCTATTCTTTCTAGAAAATCCTAAGTGGCAGTATTTAGTACAAGAAAAACTTATATAAACTTATGTCAAATGATCAAGCACTGTATATCCCAAAGAGGATGAATGACTTACTCAACAATTTTAATTTTGACACATTGACATGGCATATTTGATCATTTTCAACTGAGCAGACTAATTATCTAATTTTAAGACAGATATAAGAAATCTCAACAGCTGGCATTAACTCTGAAATCTAATAATTTGAATGCCAATACTATGAATTGATTGTTACAGGCTACCTTACCCTAAAATATTCTTCTCCGCAGTTAATAAATGTAGTGGAAAAGGAAGAAAGCAATCAGGTTATTTTCTTTGTTTCCAAATTTAAAGAATGGACTACAATAAGAAACAGAATCTCTTAGTACATTTATACTGCTTCTGAATAAAAAAAAATATATCTTTGCAACTTCCTTCCAATATGAATTCTCATATTATGTATAAAAAATAAAAAGAATATTTTGGAGGATATCTCCATACTTTCTGCTCAAACATTAAAGTTGGCTTTTCTTTTTGCCATGATACCCACTTAGCAGAGGGATTTCTCGTGCCTGATGAATGCTCATCTGTGGCTGATCTCTTCTTCCCTCCTTTTTCCTCTGCCAATCGCACATACAATCACTACAGCACAGTATGAAGCTTATGATGAACAAGGAGTAGCACAAGTGTACAGTGCAGAAAGAAGCAGGCCTCCTGGTGACATTTTTGGATGAAGGGCAGTAAACAAGATATACAATTATGTGCACCATTTGTAGTATGCTTCTCATTCTAAAAACATAGTTATTGAGAATGCAAATAAAGAAAATTGAACTGCTATATTAATTCTTTCCCAGTAATCTGTTTCTGATAAAAAGAGGGAACTAGTTGAAAGACTCCGAAAAAGCAACAATCGTCAAGTAGACTTAGTGAACCGGCTTTCTGCAGAATGAATAAATGACAGCTGTTCAAACTTCATACACTCCATAATGATCAGTTACTGAAACTGAAAATGTCTACCACATCTAAAGTGGGGTTTTTTTGGCTGCAACCAAACTATAGACTACATTCAAATTATGATTTTAAAAGTCCTCAGAAGGACAAAATGAAATACTTTTTCCAACCTTTGAAATTTATAAAGAAAATTAAATACAGTCTGTTGAAAGCCTGGCAATAAAATTTCTGCCAATCATTTTAGAAAATATGTCAAACTAAGAGTTACTAGTTCGGGAAATGTTATTTTGATCTTTAGTTACCACAATAATGATAAAATTGAAAAAAAAATCTACCATAATTATCAGATCTTTATTCATCCTTCTTCCCACTGATACAGAAGGTTGTTTAGTACTGACAGTGAAGTTTCCAAAGGAATCCATAAATACATTATCTCTATGTCAAAGATTTTCCTGTGCATTCTCCTAAAATACAGCTTGTACCAGCACAGAATACTGATCCATGATAATCTAGTTAAATGCAGGAAGTCATCAGAGCATCATAAGAATAAACATCGTAGTCAAAGCCAGTGATGCTATTTGCATTGTGAATCATTTGACACTTATGAAAAAGAATATTGCCAGCAGTGATAATATTCTATGATAACATACTACAATATGGATGCTTGAATAGCATAGCAACCAATTGCTGACAGCTAGATAGCCACTTAAAACAGATAGTGTGGAAGATAACCTCTGGTAAAGGAGAAGGAAAACGGGAAGAATGGATCAGAGAATACAAAAAGGTTAAGATGACCTTCAAATTCTTGTACTGGTTTCAAGTATTTTATTAGGTGAACTTGGAGTTTTTTCAAATGATGTTTACTTATCCTATCTAAAAACATTTCCTGTGTTTCAGACACAGCTTGAAACATGCAACTGCCAACAGCAAAGTTTTTTTCCTTTTTTTTTTTTTTTGAAGATGTGTTGTCAATGTGGTAAATCATTTACTCAAAAGAAAAAAAAAAAGAAAACAGAGGGAACTAACTGATTTGTCTGTCGTCTTTCCTGTCAAGATCGCCCTTGCCTTGGCTTTGGTCAGAGGGAAGGACTTTATGTATGAGTCATACAAATGCTTGGCAAGCGCTCGCAGATCAGCAGATTCAGGATTTAACTGGTCGATGTCGCTGGAAATCTCTGCCAAGAGCTTCTCCTTCTCCGCTTGTGGCATTCGCCCAAACCTGATGGCTGAAGAAGATGACAAGTAATTACCATAGCTATTGTTGCACCCACAAATGCATATTTTTATTTTTCTGTCACTTTTTATTATAAGTTAATCATTTTTTTCTTAAGACAGTACATCAGCAAATAAGAGGAAGATGTTTCTCTCCAATAATATAGGCAAGCTACTGAGGTGCTTCAAAGATATGTAAACAAACCAATCTCAAAAAGAAAATAATCTATGTGCCCACATAGCTCTGTTACAATATCCTGCTCTAAAACGTAAAAACTATTGTCAGCTCATCTGACAGCCTGAGTTGGTGAAAACCACCGATTCTACCTCCGGCCTAAATCAAATATAAAGAATCTTTAAGATACTAAAATTCAGCTTACTTAGGGTAGGAACCACTGTTCAGCTTTGTATTGTTTTGGGCAAATCACCATATTGATCTCAGCTTCTTCATTTGTTTAGAAACAAAACACTCACATGCCTTGCAGGAATAAATTCCTAAACAGTTCAACAGACCCTAATGTATCAAGCGATAGAAAATATTACCAAAATAATTAAAGAATGGGAAAGAAGTTTGTGCAGGGAATAAAGACTATGAAAATCCTGAGTTTTTCATCACAACTATATGTGATTGTTATATTGCAGGAAATGGTTCCACCCAGTCATACGATCTCAATTGCTCTACACATCTGTCGGGTTGGCTGTACACTACTCAGTTTTACACCTACGTACTTAATAGCCAAGCCACTGTTTATACTTCCAGAGATGGACTTAGAAAATAGTTCAAATGAGCCACCAAGATCAAGACTGATTTATCATATGGTATTTCAGTAAAAAGGACTTATTTTACATTACGAAAAACAAAACAGAGAAACAGATCATCAAAACAAACAAACAAACAAAAAAAGCAGAAGGAAGAAATAAAGGTTTGCATTTTTAGCCTTAGGAGGAAAGAGAAATATTATTAATATTTTTTCAATGGCTAATGTCTTCCCTAGATAAGCAAAAATTGTTCTTAAGGTCATACATACAATTATACTAGGGATGTTTATTTTGGAAATCATCAGCCACTTCCCTGCCTGCAGGATGCTTGCAGTGTGTTGATGAAAAAAATGACACTTTTTAAAAGAATAAATAATTATGTAAAAAAAAAATAGCATTTACTGTATTTATTGATCAATTCTCTTAGTGGTTTTTTTTCTGTTTGTTTTTTACTACTCTACTTTCTCTTTCAGTAAACTTGGTCTCTGAGTGATACGTGCTGTATGTTTCATATTTTGGGGTATTCTTAGAACTCACATATGAGAACAAAAATCAGGCTGAAACAAAACCTAGTCCAGGAGGAATAAATTAACATTGATTTATTTTTTTCCTGTAGATGTCTGTTGCTTACAACAATTTATAAGGGAAATTTTGAATGATTGCCAACTGATATTTGTTTTAGATCATATATAAAAAATGGTACTTTTTTTTTCTCTCTTTTGAGGAATACTAAGTACTCTTAATCAACTACTGACAATAGTTTTCAGAGGGACATCACTGCCAGCCCACCTCAATTCAAAGAGTAAACCATTTACAGAAAAACAATGAACTTCTTATTAGCTTATATGACATACTATGATATGTCAAAGAGCCACTGATAATCTTCCAAGGTTTTTCCAACCTAGATAACTCTATGATTTATATTAGTCCACTTTTCAAATGTGCATTTTACAACAACTTCATCAATAGAAAAAGTCTCAATACTTTGATGCTTCTGATTGGTTTATTGACAATAAATTCAGCTCCTCGTCATGATCTTTTTAAAAGACAATTTGCAAACTAATGTCTTAAGAGAAGTCTAGCAAGACTTGTTGGACTATTACAGTGAACTTTTAATTTGGAAAGTGAAGCAAGGCAAATATTAGCCTCATATAAAGGACTGTTAATAAAAAAGAGAGACAAGAGTTGCCTATGTCTGTAAAATGCTGATCACTCCCTGAAATACATGGAGTATGACCTGAAGATTTCTTAACACATAATAAGAAACACTTAACAATTATAAAAAAACATGTCCTGTGAAAGATTTCATAATTCTATGAGGAGCTAGGTGCTTTTGGCTAGGAAAGTATTTGGTCATGATAAATTATGATAGACTGTTTTGATATTTTATATGAAATAAACTTATGGCATTATATATAATACCTTTATGTTTATAAGAAACCATGCATACTTAACAGTCTCATACGATTTCTATAAACTCACACTGTAAGCATACTAACTCTTTAAATATTATAGAAATGGAGCTTGACTAAACAGTACGAGACATGATTCTGGTGTGAGAACTGTTCTTGAAATTTAGGGTTTGCAGAAGCAAGCTCAGAATCTAGAATCTCACTGGCATAACAGCCTCTTTCACCAATGTTATTTTTACAAAGAAGGGAATAAAACAAGGGATTAAAAAAAAAAAAAAAGATGGTATATTGCTTCCCCTTCCTATGTTTTAATATTAACTTAGCTCTAAAGTAGTTTATGCACTTCCCCAAGGCACTGAAAACAATAGGAGGTCTTTTTTCCCCCACTTTTTCTTTTCCTCCTCTTTTAATTAAATGAATTAAATCTTTACTGGAAAATTCTTGATATAGCATAGCATATACAACAACTGTGACATTGTTGACTGAAATAGTATTGTTTGATGTAGAGATTTTATTGAAATGATCGGGGATTTTCAGACCAGATAGTGTTTTGTTATTAGAGAATAATGAAGATATCTACTTGTATTCTTTTGAAGAATGAAGACCAGACTGGTATCAAACATCTTGCTGGAAATTCAGACATAGGCTAGCAACTTCTTTTTTTTTCTTTTTAAGTAAATATCTATAAGTACGTTTCCAAATTTTGGGGGTGGGAGGGTGGGCAGTAGTTCCTTTTTTAAAAACCTTATGGCAGTTTTTCACATAGCTGTATCTATCTACTGTTGCACAGATACTGTAGTATAAAATAGGGTTACTATTACTTTTGAGTATAAAACGACAACACATTTCATTTTCTACATGTGCCCCTTATCATATAACCTGAATTCTGCTTGTAGTCTCATCTTGTCTCTTGGAAAGTCAATTACAGTTACTCATGCCAGCAAGTTGATATTTCTAAATAACAATTTGTTGGTAATTATCTGTTAAAAATTTATAATATCACTGTAGAATTTACAATAAATTACAACTTACATTGGGTTTATTTATCTTATGGAAAGTAAGATTAACTTAGCGTGCTCCAGAATGATGTGCTCATATGTGCCCAGCAAAGGGCAACAAATTACCTTTGAATACTATGTGTGATAAGCCCTAATGCTTCTAATATAAAATTATTTCCATTAATTTACAGATTAATTTGGAATTAATCATACATTTATATACTTTTAATAGTTCTAAGCAGATGTTTTCTTTAATTTAACATTTATTTTTATTTGCCGTGTGATGGTGATACTTATTTGCACAGAAAGTGCTAGGAGATATCAATATGAAAAATGCTATAAAAACTAAATATCATTTCTTACTATGCTCTTTCGTTCAATACTCTTTCTTGTTGGAATAATACCCAATTTTTTATTTTCATGTGTTTGAGAATGTATCTAATTTTTACATATGCAGGTAAAAAGCCCAGTAAATTTCAGTGGTAAAAGAGAACGCACACATTCATGTGTAATCTACTTTGGAGTTGAACCCCACTGACACAGTGGAGAACTATCATCTGATACATGAAAAAAGCTGCATATAAATTTGACATGTATTTTTAAGGAATATTTGGCATAGGTTTGGCATACAGCATCACGATGCCAACTTGCCTAAAATACCAGACTCGTCTCTTCTCAATAAAAAAAGAAAAGAAAAAAAAGAGCATTTTAAATTCCTTGTGCAAATGGGCAGGGAGAGAGAGCCAAAAGCAGCCAAAGATACTGCCAAAGGTACCACTGAATCACACAGCAAGGCTTTTTGTTAAAATGCTGAGATTACTTGGAAAGAAAATTAACACATATTGCTATATGGTAAACTAAGTTCTAAGCGTTAACTTCTATTCTTGAATGTTTGAATGCTGCATTCAGATATAAAAAAGCTTACTCATACCATTGAAAGCTATTGTATCAAATGTTAAATCAATCCAGACTACTCTTTATTACTATTTTTTTTAATCTGAGAATGCAGTAGCTCAATAGCTAATCAAAACGGTATAAGGAGACTATCTCATCCATTGTTGGTTTAACAACCCACTTGAGCAGCACTATCAGTTCAACAAAGCAGCCACTAAAATCAGTACAGTTTACATTTAACTGATAGGCTCAAGTCTTCTTTTAAATAAGTGAATTTACTTCCCCAAGAAGGGAAACGGGTTCTTACTGTTTTCTGTACTACATTCACCTTTAGGGCCCAGCTTATTGCTTGTCATCATATCAGACTTTCACATAAAATAATTCAGCAATAATTAAATACCTCAGGAATATCTCATACTTTGTTGTGTTTTGCATGTAAAAAACATGCTCGGAATAAAGTTTGTTATGCAGCTTTTTAAAACATATATATATATTTAGGTGGCGGATTGTATGTTTATTAGCAATCTGTCATTTCCACATTTCTTTTTTTTCTAAATGTGTGTTTTTAAGATGGAATAATAGAAGTGATCCACCTTTAGATGCTGTCCCTACCTCACAAAAATATGTGTCCTGGAGGATTTCTGATAAAATTCATAAACTGTGGGAATAAATTTTCCTAAACAAAAGGTCACTAGGACCCAAAAGTGTATTTTAAGTGTAATGATTTGTTAACACCAAAAAGTTAGAAAGTTGTGAATCAAAAATTCCTAACTTATAAACTGACAGGCAAAAATAGAGTTTTAATATATATATATGTTCTTTAACATTTAGAGTATATTTTAATAGTATTATATTAGTTACAGTAGGTTGCTCAATTTTTTCTTAGCTTAGCTGGCAAAATCTGTGTCAAAATTCAATTCTGTGGTACTAGCCTAGTAGTTTTGTTTTGGAGAAGTCATTGTTTTCAGGGGACTAAGATAAAGTCAAGGAGAGGTCAGTGGGTTTACAGAGGGAATGTGGGAAACAGCAGTGGAATTTGGGTTGAGATGAGAAGTAGGGAGGATTGGTAATACTTGTGGAAGTTTAGGTAGAAAAAGAAGAGTTCACAGAGTGTGTAAGAGGAGTTCACAGAATTTCTGGTTGCTGAGCAAAATTTCAGGGTTCTGTTAGGTGAGTGACAAGACCTTCCCTATTTTCTGTTTCTCCCTCCTTTCTGTGACTGGTTTTACCATCTGTATACCATTATTTCTTTACTCCCAGAAGTGATAATAAAGACATATTGTCATGTATGCTTTTTCTCAGTACACTGTGGCTTTATATAAATAATACTTTTAATGCCAGAGGAAAAACAACCTAACATTTCTAAAACAAAAGAACAAAACTTCTGCTGAGTGGTATTTCAGAATACAATCTGAGCAGCTGAGGGTTAAACACAGAGCAGAACTGTGGTTAGAGAAGGAAAGGAAAACAGTATCCAAAGCATGAGAACACTACTGTCTTTCTTAACCTTCAGCCAAGTGGTATGTAGCATTTATACATGAAAAAATGTGGCTGTTAGCTGCTAAGTGTCTCCTTGCATTCCCCATTTTTTTTTAAGTGCCCTAACTATTCATTCCGCAATAATGTATCTATGCAAAGACAGCCATAGAGTGAAACCTTCAGGCACAAAGAATCCACATTCTGATTCCAAGCACTTAAAATTCAGATAGTTTCACTATTCAAACTGTCAAACTCTAAGCTGTAAATGTAACGTTAGAATCTGTCTCAGTGCCATTCACAACTTTCAGTGTTGTGTTTCTGCATTCTTCTTTATGAAGACTTCTGTCTTCAAAGGCAAACTTTAGTTATTTTTTTTTTTTAGGTATTTATTTGTTTATAAATGATGGAGGAGGAGGGTGTTGCTTCATACAGCCTGATGTTACTGGAGCAGGCAGAAACCACAAATGTTGAAGCTAATACTTGAATATAAGGACTGCTAACTCCTTGATAAGTGAATTCATGGTAAAAGTCAATGAAAACATTCTTTCTAGCCCTGGGAAAAATGGCAAAGCCATTCCCCTCTCTTGCTCCTCATAACCATGGTCCCTGCTGGTGCCACAGCTTCTTCCTTGCTGTGACTGTCCAGGAAGAAGTAGCAGGTGACAATACTTCCTGGGCCCTTCACATTGCTTAGCCAAAGAGAATGAACTCAGCATTCCCCTTCTTGATAGGACTGCACAAGGTTCACATTGATATAAATGGAAACCATGTTGCTAGTTTATGAGAGAATTTGGCATGCACCTTGAAAAAAAAAAAAAAAAACAAAACCTCTTGAATCACTAAAAAAATACCCACAGTAGCATTTCAGAATTAGTTTTATTTTTAAGAGCTGCTGTTGCATCCCAGGAATGGAAAACCATATTTTCTATTAGCAAAATATTTCCCATCCCAATTTACATTCACTGTGTGTACTAACTACACAAACCGCAGTTAAGCCTTCCTCTTGGGGACAGAGCAATCATTTAAAAAAAAAAAAAAGTGAAAATAATGGAAGTTCAAAACAACAACAACAACAAAAAAAACCACAGAAATTATTTTCCCAGTCATGTTTGCAATTCTTTACTCTTAGAATTACATAAGTCTCTATGTTATGACATTTAATTCCTGTTTCTACTAAACTTTGCCAATGCAAGGCAGCAAAGAATTTTCATTTACGTCTTTTTGTCCAAACATTCATAAATAAGTATTTCTACAGGAATTGATATGTTAATTTTAAATTTCAGAGAGATTTTCTTCTATATTGTATACAAGAGAGCATCATAATGATATGTTTAATGCTATCTGCTCACCTACTTCTTTAGAAAGCAATCACAGAACCATACACAATTGCATACAGCTTTGCAAGCAAAGATTACAACATATACAAAATGGAAATGCTGCTTACAGTTCACAGATGGGAGAGGATGTTCACCTCTGGATGATGGAGAGGTCAGACAGTGCATAGTACACAGGAATAACAGCTATACACAGTATATGATGAGAGGCCAACAGCTGAATGAGCATGCTAAGAAACACTACACTCCTACTTACCACACATTGGAATCTATGCCCAGATGTGGGTATCCTAAGGGAGGAGGACAGTTTTTTTTTTAAACGGTACAGCATATGGCCCATTCGTTCAAAGTGTGCTGCGTTCTAATATGAGGAAAAGTTAACTCAGTGATGCTAACCGCCCTAGGTAAGAATCCTGTGCATCGAACTTACGTTGCTGTTATTCACAAACTTTTGATAAGCTCTCTACTCCATATTTCATAACTAAGTTAAGTTTTCAAAGGGATATTGAGCTATGGTGTGGAATATGCCTTACCAGCAAATAAGACCATGACCTGAAAAAAAAAATTACACTAGGAATATGTTCACGAAGAACAACCAATAGTGCAATGAGCAAGAATGACGGAGAGTAAAACCAACTCATTCGTTATATTACGTATACAGAGACAAGTGCAGATCTTTACCTATCTGATTTTTATGTTAATCAATCTCCAATTATATACATAGTCTTCTAAACACACGGGCAGTCTTTCTGATACATATTTCTACACTGCCTAGTGTAAAGAAACTGAAGACTCAAGCCATTAGAGCGTCAAACTCAGTAAACAGATACATGCTTCATGTTATTTTTGAAAATAAATATTACTGTTTTAAAATATGCTGCGTACACTTACCATTATGTGACATTCCAACTGCAAGACATTTCTGAAATCTGCAGTATTGACATTTATTTCTGCTTTTCTTATGGATGCGACAATTAAGATCACATCTATCATAAATTAGTTTTAATCTGATTGTTCTTCGAAAAAAGCCCTGTAATAAACATAAAAGCATGTAAAAGGACAGAATAAACACCGCCAGTGTCACTGTCTCACTTCTGTATACAGACATACAAAGCACATTTCTGCATGCACACTGAGTCTAAATTTATATTAGACAGATTTTTGAAGAAAGCAATGCTAGTGTGATCACATCTGCATAGCAGCATGCTCCTGTTCTAAACTTATTAGCCATTTTCAGCCCAGCTTAATGTAGGTAAAAGTCTAAAAAAAAAAAAAAAAACTATGGAAACTAATGGGAATGAATGGGGTTGAAAGGTTGCTACAAACATAAACTGACAGCACTACGGAAACAGTGAGGGTGAAGAAGGGAAAGAAGGCTACTTTTAGGGCTCATGGGACAAGCAGTTATTCTATTTCTTTTTGTTTACACAGTGTTAAGCTAATTTTGGGTTCTAAACTAATATTTCTGGGTCCTGTCTTAGAGGTTGTTTTATTTTCTAGCTTGTTCCTGTTGTTTGGATTATACAAGTTTGCGAAGTACACTGGCACGTGAAAAAAGCTGAGAAACTTGATACCAAACTCGTGGTAATTATTAAACAGAAGTCTTATGAAGTCTTGTAAAGACAGATATCACTATAGAAATTCACAGTTCTGTCTTCTGACAGTCTAAAAGTGCTTTCTCAAATCAATAATAAGTGGTTTATAAAGATTATCTGAATTTATCAACATTTGTTCATTGTAACAGTTACTTTTTCCTCACAAAATAAAAACAACAATAAAAGCATAATATTGATTCATGTCAATATAGTTCACTGTAACAAAAGCAATCAACAACATACTCACTGCTTTATGTATATTCCTAATTCAGTGCTTGAAATTTTAGTTAAGGTCTGCATTGGGTTTTTACTATCACTTATTTTCCTCAACATGCTGAAATTAGTGACAATGTGAATTGAAAATCTGTAATATTTTTCTTTGAACTCAATGAGTTTATAGTAATTTCTTTCTCTGGAGTTTATTTTCTCATTCTTGAGGACAATCAATTTTCATTTTCCTTTATTTACTACAGACACTAAAAACACTGCCATCAAAAGAAGTAAGTGGTGTTCTAAAGTGGACAGCCACATTCTTAAATATCATTAGATCCTTCTTTGGTCACCTAGAACTTGTAAATTGGGTAAAGAAACTCCAATCAATCAGAACAATAGAGTCTGAATTTTAAATTGCTTAGAGTATCAAGCCTTGAAATTCAGAATGAGCCTGCTTTTGCTGCATTATATGAATTCGAATTCATGGAGATCCAGTGATCTCCAAGACAGCAAGAATGGAACATAATTACATAACTGACAGAAGTAGAAGTGCACAAAAAAATTCAAATAGATCAGAAACATAAATAATAAAAAACAAATATTTTAAGACTTCCACTTACTAAATTATAAAGTATACGTAGAGTGTATGAAACAGTTTAAAAGACTTAAAACTCATTTTTAAAAAGCATCCATCTCTAATTTTACCAAATGATTATTTAAATGAAAATAGTATCAAATCTTACTTCAGAGAAAATACATTTGTGACAACTCACCTTACAACCTTCGCATGCATGCACACCATAATGAAACCCAGAGGCCTTGTCCCCACACACACGGCATTCAATAGCCATAAGTGAGTTGGAAGACTCCTCATGAGGTTTATTGTATAACTGCACTTTTTCTGAAAAATAGGGTGGAGAAGGAGGCTCCATTTTGATTGCACCTGCATATAGAGGAGATTTAAACGATAAAATCAAAGTATAATTAAATATATGGTAGAAGAAGAAGCAAAAAAGAATCACAAGCAATCACAGTATACACAGCCAGATTCATAGGTATGCTTCATAATGCAAAATGACAAGTAGTAAACAAAGGATATAGAGCAATGTAAGATGTATGCAGCTGTATTTCATTGGTAGTATGTAGGCTGAAAACCTTGAAGAGGCATATGGGAATCATGTTACGAATCCACTTTCCAGCTTTGTAGTGTGGAATGATTTTAATATAGAGATATTTAAAATTCACATACGGAGACCTTGTACTCAAAAGGTCTTATTCCTTTTCTCAGTGTCTAATTAGGTTGCATTACTTTAAGGTGTTCAGAACTACCGCAGGGAGAAGAACTGGACTCTCTAATCTCATGAAAAACATCTAAGCATCTAATAAACCTACACTGAATAATTCATATATTTAATGAAATTTATCTCTCTCTTAGGAATACTGCTCAACTTTGGATGCAGTCTAGAGATTAACCTTCTCAAAACATCTAATTATAGAGAGCACTTTGTAATATTGAATAAGCTCAAATGACCAAATATGATATATTTAAATCAATCACTGTTGGTCAAAGAAGAAAGTTGTGACAGTTGACACCATAACATTACATCAAATCACACCTAAGGAATTATATGACAGACGCAGTATTACCATAAGGTGAAGGTTTTGTTTTCTGTTTGGCTACACTACATAGACTGGGAAATTTTAGAGATCAGGGGAAGAAAGGAAGCGGAAAGTTATCTGACTAAAGACCATGAGGATTTAGCATGCCTAATGATTTAGCTAATCAACTCTTGAGTTTGTTATGAAAATGTTATGGAATTTTCTAATCAAGCAAAAGAGAAATAAATTATTAGTGGTAAAATGTCTTTTAATTCAATTCATAAATAACTCAGAAGTACACATCACCTGCGTCTCTGTATTACCAAAACTAAATAGCGACATTTTCCTAGCCAGAATTTCCCGAAAAATTCCTACAAAAGTGATGTCAGATTTAAATAGACTCAGTGGGTCTTTAAAAAAGTTTGAGGCACAGCAACCTGACTTCTTACTATGAGCAGGAATGCAATAGCAATTTATTTCAGAGTAGATCACTTCCAATAGATCACTTCCTTTCTTAAAAGGAGAATTCTGTGTACTATCTTTATATAAGTGGGGAAAGAGAGTTCTGTTTTTGCACTATATAAATACTATGTCACAAAGCTTTGAGGTTATGGGTGTGTTAACAACACTGATAAAAGTTTTACCAATGTAGTGGTAGCCAATATTTCTATTCCAACACTTTCTTAGCCTGTTTGGAATTCAAAAGCCATATGTATTATTAATTAATATGCTATGTATGCTGGGTGGTTTTGTTATTTTTTTTTTAAACATGCAGAATATTTATTTTGCACTGTTTTTAATAAAGTTTCAAAGGACAATTTGCACATATGAAGAGCAGACTGGAGATTTCAGAACAAAAGGGTGGGATTCGGATTCATGCATCATAAAAAGTGTTAAAGGTCATTTTAGATGCTATATGACACTCTGCCTAATCTCTAGATGCTACTCTAGAAGAATGAACATCAGCCCTATCAGAGTATCATGTAGACATCTTTGTTGATTTTTGGATTTATGATTTTTGCATTTAGGCATCTGAATCCATCCAATTCTTTTGCTGGTGGTACACTTTACAGAGAATGAAGCAAATGTGAGCACGAAGAAATATTGAAAAATAAAAAACATACTTTGGCAATCCTGGAGCTTGATATCATATTTATAATCAATGCTTGTTTGGTCAGTTCTTCCAAGAGGTATATCTTCATAGTGTGGTGAAGAAATGCTTGAAAAATCAACAGTGGTAAATGGCTTTATGTCAAACGAATGCATATGATCATCCATCGCAGACAGATCCACTGGGCTAATTCCAAAATTAACGGGCCAAAACGGCATTTCTGTGTCAACCATTGTAATCTCTGAAAACAAAAAAAGAAACAGGCTTTCTAAAGGCGCTAGTTATTTCTGTAATGTGTTTGAGCCCAAGTTGAGGCCTAATTGTCTAGTGCCCAAAGGGTCAAGATGCAAGTTTACATTCAGGTGTAGGCTTTAGGGGAAAGTCTAGTCTCCCATTAACATTTGGCTTGAGTTTTTCACCATATAGTCTGTTTAGGAATATTGCATGGATAATACTAAACAGCTAACACAGCTTCGAGGTTCTTCCTAGACGAGCTCTAATGTCATACACACCATAAGAACAAATGAGATTTTGTTGGCATCCAGAGCTCAGGCTACACTTGGAACAGAATAGCACGTCATAGGTATGCTACTAGAGTGATCTGATCTGTCCTTCAAAAGGCAGCAGAGACAATTAGTGGATTCACAGAACAATGGTGCAGTCAAGTGAATAATTGGCAAAAAATACATGGGGAAAAAAAATCATGAACGGTTAGATGAAATACAATTTCATTTTTATAGATTATTTTGTAGAACATTAATGTGCCTTAGTAGGGATGCAAGTCATTTAAAAAATCAATCATGTGAAATTAAAGTACCACTGGAAACAAACTGTTCACCATTTCTGCAGAGATGGATTACACTGACTTTAACTGCATCTCTCCATAACACGTAAATGAACACAGTTACAAGTGTTAGACAATTAATATTTTGCTTTTGCTAATTCTAGTAATCATTCTTAAGTACCAAAAATATTGAAGTTTTTTTTTTGTATCAAGAAAAAAAATTTGTAGTTGGTATTAAATAATTATAGTTTTATTCTGAAATCTTTAGTTGGTCAAGTATATCGAAAGTTTTATACCAGAATCTCAAATGCAAGGCTTGAGGAAAGTAATTTTATAACTTCTTAAATCCCATACGTATTTATGCAGAACTTGAAAGCTGAAAACAAAAAGCTTTAATCTGTGAAAATCTTTGGCAAATTGAATAAATTTAGATTGAGTTACAAAATGCTTATCTGAGTCAGATGTTCATCTGACAGTCAGATGAACCAAAGTAATTGATATAAACATATTCCAACTATGAAAAAGTTTGTATTCCACTAACTGATTCACAACAAGCATTCATATTTAATTTTCCATGATTCATAAAAAGGACATTTTAATCTAAAAATAGAATAGAGATTATGGAACTAAAATAACTTGGTCCCTTTGGCCGTTTAATTTAGACTTTAGATCAATTAAGCAGCTTTTAACATTTAGATGACGGACATTTATTTGATTTGATCTATTTGGAATTAGTCAAAACTATCCCGCCACAGTTCCAAAATTGTTGTTACAAAACGAATATAATGGAACAGATCTGCTCTGTTACTTTGGGATGATCCTTTGTTTTGACAGGGCGATAAGTAAGTACAACAGTGACTGTCCTCCCTATCAACTATGCCCAAGTGTCGAGATGGTAATGGCTACATTTGGTTGTGGTTCTCTTATTCTTTCCCCAAGAAAGCCACCATAATTCTTTCTCCTTTTAGGGCTCGCAGCACAACCTTGAATGCTGACATCAACGGCTGTAAGATGTTTCTTATTCTTAAAATTCAGGTAAGCAATTCCCACTGCAGTGAGAACACAAGTGTTCCTGCTGTAGCATGTGCTCCACATCATACACGTTATCAGTCCCTAACAGAACAGAAGGGCAACCTATAGCTCCTTCATACTGCCACTGCTATCACTACATGCCTGATAAAGAAGAGTTCTGTAAAGCAAACACTGCTTAATGGTGAACCTTTGGCTAGGTTACCCTAACAGTCAGCCAACTATCTACCTCTCCAAAGGTTGCAGCCATTATATAGGATATACAGATTCATATGCTAACCTTAATGAAATAAGGATAAAGACTATGAACTCCACCCCTTCCAGAAGGTAACATCCCATGGTGAATAAATATCACTTCTTCAGACAACTAAAAAGGGTCTTGCTAAATGATTTGACTACAAAAAATGTATACTTCTAGTTTTTGTAAGGTAGACAAAATTAAAAAATCTTACATTGTCTAAGATGGCCACTTGCATACCTAACAATTGTACTATACATACATAAAAACATATATATATGCACACATTATCCTGTATATCTGAAGTCTTCTTTTAAAAGATGAGTCTAGCATGCTAAAATGACTGAAATAGGTAGGATTTACTTAACATAAAGAAGTTTGCACGTGCATTATTAACTGCTTCTCTTTCCCTGAAAACTATTAACCTTAGCCATGTAGTAGATTTCTATTTGTCTATTTCTGAATCACAATACGTATAATATGTAATTTCTTTGTACAACAAAACACCTAGGCATTAATGACCCCAAATCAATAGTATTCATTAGCACTTCAGAATTGTACGAATGTGGTTTTGGATATAAAATCAGAACATTTCAGCACAGATTTAAGTTATGCTCTTCTTTACCTATGACTGGTCTTAGCTGAATCATAAATATCCTGCTAAATTTATTACAATTTACTATTACAGTGGAAGCATAATGCATTTTTCTGATTTTGTCTAATTTGTATTATAAATATTAGAGGAATGAAAAATATATGTGCTAATTTTATTCTTACGTTACTGAAAACTAAGATGTGTGAGCTGATCCTATGTTCAATAGTGTACAAAATATTTCTCATTTGCATGGAACTTTACTTAATTTCTGTTGTATACCTTGTCCTTTTTCTTCCCCTTGAAAAGGTGAACACCAGCATTTCCCTTTGCAAAAATAATGTTTAATTGCTGTCCTCAAACAACAAAAACCAAACATCCAAAGCATAAGTCCCATCAACATACTAATCAAGAATTCTTTCATAAAATTCGCAGATGCCCATGTGAGATCCAGGTAATAAAAACATTAAGTTGGATTAAAAGATTTCCACGTGTAAAAAAATTATTCTCAGCCAACAAAAGATGGTGCAGAAAACGTGCAGAGATGTCATTTGTGTAATGCCAAAAGAATATGCTTTAATATTTCATCAAGAGAAAAAAACAGAACTGAAAGAGAATGCTGTGGAGCTAACATTAAAAAAAACTGAGAGATGATTCTAGTTGCTGTAACTCCCTTCACATGCATTTAATCTCATATAAGCAATTGCTGACTATTGTCTACAAGGAAGTAAAAGAAGGCACATGAACTCAGCTAGTATTTGTATTAGCTATCAGCCACTACAATAGCTTAGCCTTACCATAGTGCTGATTGTGAGAACTAGATAATTCAGTAGAAACTGCAAGTTGAACTGACTTCCAATTTGTAAGGAAGCTCTTTAGTGCATTTTTTTTTAATGGGAAAGCACAAAATATAATGTCAGAGACCATCATGGTATGAAAAGCATCCCAGATCGCAACCTACTCTTTGCCATAAAGACTACCTATGCTCAGTTAACCTGAAAGGCCTGTTGCACTGCATTCTAGGCACGCTTTTTCCAGAAAAAATACCAAAATGCGACCCTCTAGGTATTTAGTGAGGCAAACAAAACACCCTAGCATAACATGAGTCACGGAAAATCAAGAAAAATAAAAGTATAACACTACTAGAGGTACCAATGTAAATATGAACATATGTACATACAATGTTAATTATTGTCTTTTTTTTTTTAAGTTAAAACACATTTCATAGAATAGTTTGAATTTCATCTCATATGTAAATGTCTCATACAATTTATGAAATAAATTAATATGCAGGTTCTGCTGAATTTAATGAGAATCTTGCTAATTAATTCCATTAAAGCAGGTACAGATCATCTCTGAAATAACTTCATGTATGAGTTGGTCAAGACCACAAAACCATTCCTCACTTTTAAGGAAAAAAATAGAGGTAGTGAAGGATCAGCTTCATATCCCCGTATGTTTCATTTATCTACATAACAATGAAATGTTTTGTGAATACCTTAAAATACGTGCACCCTAAATGATGGTGCCACATTGAATTAATTAGAGAACTTCATTAATCTTTTGTAAAGGATATGCTTTGATGGATTATAAGAAGAAAAATGACTGTCTTGCAATTAAGCAATCACATTTCCCTTTCAATAATTCAGTTTTTTCATTGCCTCTGACACAGAAATCCTATTTGGCAATGCATAAATAGCTTAAGCCAACATTTTCATCAGTGCTGTTTTCAGGTCCTAAATATGAGGCATACGGTCTGACTCTGTGATATGCTATGTTCAAAAAGTAACTGGCCAATGTCGCTGGAAGGTGTAAATAGCCATGAATTCTATTAAGAGTCGGATTAAAAAAAAGGTAACCTCTTATTAATTTTTCCTCTGGTTATTTAGGGAAAAATTGCATCATCTTACTACATCTACTTTCTCCTGGAGGATAAAAAATACTACTCTATGCTCTTTGCCTCAGTTCTCCACTTGTCCAGTGAAAGTATGATATTATCTGTTTTCTTACTTCGTGTGATTATTCAAACTGCAGGCCCTTTCAGCAGGGATTGTATGCTCTATGCATTTTTTATATTCATGGTTATCTCTAAGTACAATCAGGCTTTAACCCTATCCTGAGCCTTTTGGAGATCTCTCTTTACTCATGAAAACAATATATTTTTCATTTAAAGTATCTGTCAGGATAGTGGACTTCACCTAATAAGAAAGTTTGCATAAAACAAAGGCATTACTTATCCAAATGGTTTCAGATACGCCAAAACGTACATTTTTTCTATATTGTAAACAATGACTTAATGCTCTTGGACAGATTCCATTTAATTCATTAAAACAACAATGCTGGTATGGTCTCCAGGTTCTTAAATCTAGCAAACCACTCCATAGCGTAGGACCCGTACTCCTTTGTGTTCTGTTGCTGCAGAGTCAGCAGAGGGAGCACAACATAACTAAAAAAGCTCTTTCCAAGAACTCTGCTGACACAATCGGGGACGCTGTCAAACAAACAAGCAAGAAAAAGAGCCATGTTGGCTGATACAACCAATTCAAAGTTTGACAAAATCCCAAAGGACTTTTTGCCAAGCTCTGTGAGCTTCAAACAGTGCTAAGAAAAACAAACTTAGCAGCAATAAGATATAAGGATTGCCTTTAAAAGTTCCATTGTAGAGCCTTGTGTTAGCATAATCAAGAAGGAGAGGGATTTATTTTTATCCATGACTGCCGGTAAAGTTCAGGGCAGAAATCTATTTATTTATGTCATGATTTGTGCACAGAACTGCAATACGTTTATCAGACTTAGTCAAAAGAGTATTTTTTCAAGCAAATTACAAGTGAGAAATGGCTACAATCGTGGAAATTGGACACAGGCTTACTTAGGAAACTTAGATCAAATATTTGTATTGTACATTCAGTTTTATTTGAAAACTCAGCACTACCTCAGTATTCCCACCCTAGAACTGTGTACTGTAGCAGCAATGAAAACACTTCGGCATGCACCTTGGACATCATTCCTTCTTGTACTGCAGTATCACCTGACCGCCAATTTTTATTTTAAGCATGAGTTTACTGAAACTATTTACAGGAATGGAAACTAAGCTAACTGGAGAACAAAAGAGCAAGACATATATGAATTTGTTGCAACTAGTGAAAGATAAAATAAAGCTAGAATTTATTTTAAAAAATGGAAGCATGTTTCATCTCTCGTTTTGAATATGCCTTTAAGAAAAAGAAAATACCTAGTGTCTTCTAGCAATAATTAGCATCAGAAATTAGCTCCATAATAACAAGTGACTTAGTGAAGAAGTAAGTTTGCAGGTGATTCAGTTCATTGCTTTTAATTCAGCCCTAACTCCAAGCACAGGATAAAGATGATAGATAACATTTTCTTTTCTATTCTCAGATTCAAGCCTCAAGCCATCTAAACATGGCCCCAAAATTGAACACGTCTGTTAGGAAGGATACTCAGCAATGCCAAGGGGATGCAACAGAACACAAGTTCGAAAGAAGAGGTATAAGAATTCCGACATAAAAGTAAACCTGCTGGTTCCAGACAAAATGGTCTATCTTTTTTCAGAGGAAAAGGTGTGCATCATCAGCATGGAAGAGTGCAGCCAACACATGCACTTCAAAGATTAATCACTAAGTGGAAGAATTTGAGCTTATGAAAGTCTTCTTTTACAGCCTGCTGTACTAACCAGCAAAAGAAGCACAGGGCCAAAACTCTGATAGTGAAGAGTTGAAACTGAGCAGAGTGTTAAAGGTGTGACAGAAAACAAATAAACAAAAAACAACAAATCAACAACAACAACAAATAGATGCTCCCGGGAACGTCTTGAAACCTTGCCACGAGATGCAGTTTCTGTCACACAACAAACACACAGAGAGCTAGAGTGGTTGTCTTAACAACCAAGCCCAGAAATCCAAGTGCTGCTCTGTCCGAGGGCTGCACAGAACAGACACTGAGATCCTACAAAAAGCCAAATTAAAAATTGGTGTGGAGATGTCAAAACATCCACCCTCTCACCAAGGCTGCATAATAAAACTCCAGAAACGGTGGAAGTGCAAACATGAGAGAAAGACAAAAGCAAGCAACTCATAAGTCAGTAGGGAATGTATTTTATTTGTATTACTGATTCATAACTACACACTGTAATAACTTCAAAGCACGGTCCATAACATTTACTACAATGTTTAGCAGGGAGTAGCTAACAGAAAGAGGTCTAAAAAAAAAAAAAGTTCCTTGTGAGGACAATAGATCTGTTTAATTTAAAACATTGCCTGAATTAGCAATATTTTATACTTTTGCAGCGACAGAAACAACTGTAAATACAAATGCAAATGAGAAACAAACTTAAAAATACCACAGACTACTTCAGTACAAATTCTATAATCTCATTTACTTAATACAAAAAAAAAAAGAGATTGTGGTACTGGATAAGTAATGATGACACTTTACATTATTTCAGGATATAAAAAAACTAATTGCAAGGCTGTGCTCAAAGAGCAGTTGAAACAGAAATTGAGAACGCTGAACAAGGGACGATAACTGGTAGAAATACTGATTTATACCTATACAGCTGTTCAAAGATATCTCAGATTTAGGAGGAAGAGCACTTCGAAATCAGAGAGAACATAACCACAAAATTCTGGAAGTGATGCAGCGTTGGGCTCCCAGTGAAAAAAACTGCTTACAATGGAACTGAAAATGCTCTGCTACTGTCACAAATGCGGCAGAACACTGAGCTACCGAGATAGTTTCTGCTCTGTTAACTCAGACTCAGCATCTGTGGGAACGGACCCTTAAATTGTTCTTAGAAATGCCTGAACATAAAAACGACAGTTTTCTTGTTACAGATAGATGCCACCTGTGCTCTGTGAGATGCCAGGTATTGAAATGAAAATTTACCCTGATGAACAGCTTGTCTTCCAATGCTTTTTGTTTGAAAATATCTTAAAAATATTTCACGCTCTTCAAAATAGAAATCGTTGTTATTTCATTCGTTGAGCAGCAACAAAAAAACCACAGAAAACAGAAGCACAAAAATGTGAAAAACACAAAAATTCTGTTAAAAGAAAAATTAAAATAAATGTCCATGAAATTCTAAAGGGTGAAGATGATATATCATATTTATAACATGCCTAATCGCATTGCTAGGGCTCAATGCGAGTAATTTTGGTTTTGAGGGATTTGATGAAATCAGAAAGAACAACATGCCTCTAACTTGCACTGGCAATATTGTAAAACTATCTCATGACATAAAATGTAGGCGTTACTCTGTATGAATCATTGTGATTTTAAAAAGGATACTGATAGATTGGCAATGAATCACATTCAATTTTGTAATCAGAAAAAGCTGGCTTCTTAAGGGAGACCTTTGCCCCCTTTGGCAAAACGTAATAAGTATGTGTGCCAAGGTAGTAAGGAGTAGGCCTTCTCTTGTCATATACATGGTCTCATAAGACTGAATTAAGTCATTGATTTTAAAATATACAGAGACATGCAAGCTTTATCAACTAGAAAGTCGCACAGAACAATTGACAAGTACATTAACATTCTCAGAACGGTACTCGGCTCAAAGACTCAACGGATATTTTATTGCTGGCATTTGTTTATTACACTGGGTAGATTCTGTATTACTCAGAGATCTTGTAAAAGTTTTACTAACTACTGGAAAATCATATAATTCAAACAATTTAGTGATTTCTTTTGTTAGGGTGTATTACTAAACTATATGCATAAATACTCATACACAACTCCATAAATGTATGTTGTAATATAGATCAATAAAAATTATTGTAAAATATACATTTTATATGTATAAAATACACACATTATACACAATATCCATACACTTTGTATGGAAAAAATTACTGTTTCTCACTAACTGCAGTGATAGCACTGTGCCCAGAGCCAACGAAATCAGCTCATAGCTGCCATGAAAGTGTCAGTTAGCCAGCTGCCTACTGTATGTTTAATTAAGAGACAATATTGTCCCAAAATATTAAAGTACAGCGCTATCTAGTAAATCTACATTGTGTTCATACGTGATCAATTATGTGAAAATTTGCAAATTCCTCAATGGCTTCTTAAGCCTTTGCCAAACAAGCAAAGATTTAAGCAGGCAGTATAACAAAATGTTCCAGAGGAGTGTAGCCATTGCAGCTATTTATGAGACAATCTTACACTTCACTGTTTATCTGGCTTCATTACATTATTATCACTGCGTCTTTTAATGTATTTTAACGTACTAATCATGGACTTTATTCTTTAAAAATAGTTCTTAGTCAATGTTTATCAGCTAGGATACATAGCTAGCAAGAATATTTACAACAGATGCACTTCATTAAAGAATTCAAACCTGAATACAATGTTTGCATTTCTTTTTGAAATGTGAATAACATACAACATTTACTACTGAAGTTATGTTCACAGTATCCAGTTAATTTTGTTCTATGTGACATCGTAGGTGAAATAAATTTGATACAAACACTGACGCATTTTTATAATATAAATATCCAAATAACCAAATAAAACGTTCTCATCCCACATAGTAGTAGCAGAGGATTTGTTGAGATATTTTTACAGACGCATGAGACTGTTGGTAAGTAGCCTGGGATTTTTTCTTTCCTCAGACTTCATCAAGTCAGTGTTTTTTAACGTTCACATCTCTGTTTCCAAGAGATGAGCTAATAAGACACACAGCTCTAATAGAGTAAAATATACTCATTAATATCCTAAACTCTGTTCCCTGCCATGGCAGAGTACTGAATACTCCCACAGGAAGAGAAGGAGGAGGAACAAATGCAACATGAGTTGAAACTCATTCCTTGAAATAAATCCCACTTTTAAAGTTTTTCCTGGCAGTCAGATATGTTGCAAATTATCCATAAAAATGCTTCTCTCGTATCAGGAAGAGCGGTTTTCCTCACAAAGCCATCATTTTCTAAAATACTGAACATGCAAAGTGTATTTTAATGTAGCACCCATATATTTTGATGAAGCACTTTTTTATTTGCTACAATTTAAAACATTCTAACCTAGCTATTTAAAAGGCACCATATTGCAAAACTCATTCACTAACATAAACACGCCTAATGCTACTTGTGAATGAAGTACAATAAACACCTCAGTATGGCTGGGAACACATTTTCCTATGTATACTTTTTAAAATAAATTAGATTTCTGACTTGTGTCAAGTGTCAGTTGATATCCTGTATACGCGCATGCACAGTCACTAAACTCCGTGGTGCTGAGCTAGCTCAAACACTGCTGCAAACTTGGGCAAATGTATAAATTGTACCAAAGATGACATAGTACACAGCATTTTTTCTCTTCTAGATGCCCCTTAACGCAGTCTAACATAAAATAAGTACAGTTTTTGTCTGGAGTACACTAATTTACACACTATTATTGAAGTGCAACTTCATTAGCTTCTGAAACTCTTCTATCAGGCAATTCTATACTTGGAAGGGTACTACTAGCGACACACATACCACTTCAGAGTGGCACCTTGCCCAGTGCAGCACTGAAGGATGCTACTCTTAATTTCATTGTAATTGTTGCCACTGTTTTGACAAGTTAAACTGCAGACAAAATAAAACTAGATACTCCATTTCAATTTCATATACCAGCATGCTTTGTAACAGCCCACAGTAAAAGCACTCACCTAAAATAATTCAGTAACAGATATACATGAACTTTTGTACCTCTATCATCTGTTGCACAAATATATCTCTCTGATCTTTTAAATTAGCAGAAAAATTAACCTTCTCAACTGTACAAACGAAGCATAAAACCTGCTCTGCCACTTCTCAGTAATAGAGCAATCTGTTGTCATCTGACTACTGTACTTTTGACCCTCTGAAATAGTCCCAAGATCCATTGACATGTTTTTACATGTAATTCAATAATGACTGTTCTCAATACTGGCTGATGCTAATCACACATTTAGGTCAACACTCTGCATCTTGTGTACTCCATCTTTCTACATATTGATTTTTTGACATAGCTTTAAAATTATCCCATATCAAGGTGACTTCAGACTGTCTACACAAGGTGTGTAGAGTAAGGTCATAAGGAGGGTAAGCTTGCTTTTGTAACTGAAATTGCAACATAGTAAGAAATATTTAATGAATGTCAGTAAATTAATTATGAACTGTGCTCTAAATTTAAGTTCCTTTTAACAGTTTCACTTGTGAATCTTCTATTGGACTACATGGGAGGAGCATCCTATGAATGTTTCACATTCTTGTATTTTAGGGTCAGTATAAAAAGCAACAACATGTGGCAATGTACTCCATATTTTATCCCATAAAAGTAGGTAGAAACTTTCAGAACAGAATTCAGCACTGAAAAATGACTATCATAGGAGACAGACATAAAATGGTAAAGCTAGGCTATGATTAAGTAATAGCAATCTGACAAAGAATACTAACATAGAAACTGCAAAAACTCAGCTGGCATTAAATTAACACCAACTTACCTCCTTTCGTATTATTGTATTCCTTAATCCTTACAGAAATTATAGGAATTTGGTTAGAAATTTTCTGTTTGGTATTCTTGCAGACTGGAACTTAGAACTATACTACAGAACAGAGGAAAAAGCCACAACACGAGAATCCAGAATCAAAGTAACTGGGGGACACGTAATACCCAGAAACCCTAGAACATAACTGTATTACCTTGAGTTCTGAAGTAAATAAACTAGGGTAAAATGTAAGTTGATGGGGTAACAATTTTTCTAACAATCTCTTAAGTTTTGGAGGTCAACCAACCCACTGGAAAAATCAAATGATCTTGATTATGGTAATTTCAACTCTTACCCTCTAATGTTAATAAACAAAACTTCCTTTACAAATCAAAAAGAAAATATTGCAATACATACATTCAGGGTATGTGCTCAGCCATTATCCACAGCTATTTAAGCCTTATGTCACACATTCCTCATTAGTTTTCTGAGAAAAGGCCCCCTTGTCACAAGTTCTTCTGAGAATCTGACATGAGCCATTGAAACGAGATAGAATTTGACATTTAATTCCATTCAAAATGTAGTTTTCAAAGGAAAAAAATGATGTTTTGTTTAATATCTTAATATTTAAACAAACATACATGCCTGACAACAAAAAGCACTCATTCTTTAGTTCCACAGTGCAAACTGCTGCTGGTCTTTGCCTGGGTAATAAGCTACCATTTTAAAAACTGTGTCTGATATTATTCTTCAGTTAATTCTACTGGTGACATTTAAACCACAGTGTCTACACACAGCAAGTCTCATTCTTATACTGACGTACACAGCTAGCAGACTTTTGACTGGATGGAGATCAGTAACAAGTGGTGGCCCTCAAGGGTCAGTGCTCTTTAATAGCTTTATCAGTGACACTGACAGTGAGATTGAGTGCACCCTCCAAAAATTTGTGGATAACACCAAGCAGTGAGGTACAGTTGACACACTTGAGGGACAGAATGCTATCCAGAGAGACCTAGACAGGCTCTGGCAGTGGGCCCAGATGAACCTCATGAGGTTCAACAAATCCAAGTGTAAGGTCTTGCTCCAGGATTGCGGCAATCCCCACTGTCAATACCTGCTGGGGGATGTAAGGATGAAGCACAGCCCTGCTGAAAAGGACCTAGGTGGATTGGTGGATGGCAGTTGTACATGAACCAGTAATCATAGAATCATAGAATTGCTCAGGTTGGAAAGGACCTTCACGATCATCAAATCCAACCACAAACTAACCATACTACTCTAACAACACACCACTAAATCATGTCCCTGAGCACCACATTCAGATGGTTTTTAAACACATTCAGGGATGGTGACTCAACCACCTCCCTGGGGAGCCTATCCCAGTGCTTAACAACCCTTTCTGTAAAGAAGTTTTTCCTGATATCCAACCTAAACCTCCCCTGGCGCAACTTGAGGCCATTTCCCCTTGTCCTGTCACCTGTCACCAGTGAGAAGAGACCAGCCCCGCTCTCACTGCAATCACCTTTCAGGTATTTGAAGAGAGCAATGAGGTCTCCCCTCAGTGATGTGCCCTCACAGCCCAGAAAGCCAACTATATTTTGGGCTGCATCAAAAGCAGCATGGTCAGCAGGTCAGGGAGGCGATCCTGCCTCCCTACTCTGTGCTGTGAGACCTCACCTGGAGTGCTGCATCCAGATGTGGAGTCCTCAGCACAGGAGAGACATAGACCTGTTGGAGTGCATCCAGAGGAGGGCCACAAAAATGATGCAAGAGATGGAACACCTCCCTTATGAGGACAGGCTGAGAGAGCTGGGAATGTTAGTCTGGGGAAGAGAATGCTTCAGAGAGAACTGAGAGTGGCCTGTCAGTAGCTTAAAGGGGGGTTATAAGAAAGAAGAGAACAGACTCCTTAGCAGGGTCTGTTGTGACAGGACAAGGGGAAACAATTTCAAACTAAAAGAGGGGAAGATTTAGACTGGATATGAGGAGGAAAAAGGTGGGTTTTTTGTTTTTTAAACAGTAAGGGTAGTGAAGCACTGGCACAGGTTATCCATAGAGCTGGCGGATGCCCCTTGCTGGAGACATTCAAGGTCAGGCTGGATGGGCTCTGAGCACCCTGATCATTGCAGGGGAGTTGGACTAGATGACCTTTAAGGATCCCTTCCAACTCAAACAATCCCACAATTCTACATAGTGAATGTATGACTGTACAATTCTCTCTATTAAAGGAAGACAGTAAGTAGTGATCCTATTTTTGTTATGGAGCTTTCAAGAGTTACAACGGCATCATTTTAAGAAAACAAACAGAAAGCAGAGTATCCACAGCTAAGAACAGTCTACTGTTAAGAAAAATGTATTAATGTATACTTTCAGAACTGCATTACTTTAATAGATGATAAGCAGTGATTTTTCAGATTCCTTTGTTTTCAGCTGTAAAGAATTCACCAATACTTGAGTGAAGTGTTAAAGACTAATTAAACTGAGAATTTTGTACATATTGAGGACAGTACATAGTGTCTAGTACATACACTTGTACGTACAAATATTGAGGAGAGTACAAAGTGTCTAGTGGAGGTAAGCTAAAAAGTCACTGTGCGTCCCAGTCACCCTCATCATATGAATTCCAGCACTGTATACAAGATTGACAACTGCCTGTAGAGATCTCAGTTTGTACAAGCTTAATTTTTATAAAGAGAACAAGCAAGTGCCATTCCACTTCCATCTTTTACACCATTTGTTAGTTTTAATTGGGGAGAAAAGTGTATAATCAAGTTTTTAACTCTGTAACAGTAGTACTAATAATTTTAGAGTTATGCAACACTAACAATAGCAGTATAAGCAGAGCAGCTATACTAAATTTTAACAGCATTAAAAAGAGGGGAAGAAAGAAAATTTCAGTTCCTTTCTCTGTCACGTGTTCTTGTCATCATCTTGTTTTTTCTATGTTTTAAGTACTTAAAAAATCCCTTCTGCAAGTATTCTAAGAGGATGACTAACAGCAAATCTTTCAGCTGTGTACACATGCACACAAATCTGTACAATTCAAGACAAAAATATATTTTTAAATATTTATATTTGTAGAAATTGTTGTTTAATATTTCTATCTGTAAAGAACTTGCATGTCTTTCTAGAATGTTTATTATTATGGGGTAAGTTAGCATACAGAAAAAAACTCATTAACTAACTTTCTGGAAGATGTAATTTTGAATAATTAGACAAAAAGATACTTAAATACCCATGGCATTTTCACATGCCAAGCAAAAATTATACACTGGAATATTGCCTATATACAATGGAATACCTGATTTCTTTATGTTTAAATTAAATGCTAAAGATTCCTTCCAACTCAAATGATTCTATGATGAATCAGCTATTTATCTTTAATTTGGGGGGAATAACAATAGTTAACCCTGTCATACCCAATATTCCTTCAAGTAGATTCATTTTCTAGGCAAGCAAGCTTAGTGTGAGGAACTAAAAACTATTACTATGACTTTCTGTAACCCCTCAGGCAGGCTTGTGAACAATACCAAAAAAAACATGTGGCTTCAGTATATCTTAGAATGGCTTGGGTTGGAAGTGCCTTAAAGATCATTCAGTTCCAAACTCCTTGCCATGAGCAGACATCTCCTACCTTTGAGACCAGGTTGCTCAAAGCCCCATCCAACTCGGTCTTGTTATAATACTAAGGATTAGTTACTTTGGCTTTTTAGTTTTCTTAAACAGAGCTAAATTAATTTTATCATTTAAAACAAAAAAATCAATAATTTCTAAATTTCTATAGGCTGGATTTGAAGCAAGATTACAACACAAATGAACAATCTCTTGAAAGACTCAGTCGTACTTTACAGGAATCATATTGAAACACAATTGAGATTATAACAAAAACCAAGTTCTTAAGAGACATCTGAACTACATACAGTGTAATATACTGTAATATTGAGCTGTACACAAGAAATGTCTCATCCAGCCATTCATAGTGCATGCAAAACTGAAGCTTTCTGAACCACCTCTAATCCAAAAGATCAGAAGGGGTCTTCAGTAACAAACTACTTCCCACACCCTATGCTTCCTGTCCTTTGTTTAATAAGCTACGTATATCTGTTTAAAACCTCCTTACTATATTCTGTACAGAATGAGACTACTTTGCATCAGCTTAAATTACCCTTCACCATCAAGGATGTGCTTGCTTTATAGGACTGTGACAAGGATGAAAACAAGGACAGCTATAAAACTAATTCCATTACACCCATCTAGACTGGCAGAGCTTTAGAATTTCAAACTGGTTTTGATTCTCACCTTCACTTTCTACTATCAAGTAGATAGTATGACTGTCACTTTCTACTGTCATCACAAAACAAACTACACACCAAAACTACCTGCAAAGTAGAAACTTCTTTTTTTGGAGTCACAATAAGACAACATTCACTCACATCTTTACTTAGACATACCTTTCCTATGGAAAGGATGGGATTGTAAAGTGTACCCAGCATACAATGTATTTAGATAACATTTTTGTCTACATTTTCAAAATGTCTAAACTCTAGAACGGTCTTTTTCAAAAAAGAATTGGTATTGGACTCAGTTCACTATTTGGGACTATGGAATATTTTCTTCAATTCTATAAAATATGCCGAGTTAGACAAAAATTCGGGGTAAAATACTAGCTCCTTTAAAACTGACTGCAAAATTCCCAATCATTGCACTCAATTTACCTTTTTTAGGGTGGCAATGGAGGGAACATGTTATCGGATAGGAATTCTGCACCTCTTGGTCAACATCTGAACATAATATCAATTAAATCTCCTTTACAACACAAATATACATAACCTACTAGGTAGCCTCTCAAACAATTACAGGAACTGTTGATACCGAGATCAGAGCAATACGTACATTAATCAATAAAAAGCTTCCTCATAAGATTTATGTCTCAATGAAAGCAGAAAAAGTTGCTGACTCCGTTGTGTTTGTCAGAAAAAAAAAAAAGCCCCCAGATTATCAATGGGGCACGTACTGTGAATCTCAGAGTTCAGTTGGATCTTTTATCTTGTCAGTTGCATCTTTATTTTACTATTTGTTCTCAGATGTTAAAAACACTCTATTGGAAGCAATTCAAAAATACATTGTTGGAAAATTGTTAATGCTCTAGTCATACAATGTCATTTTGAAGCTCCCTGGGAATTTAGATTTGCACAGCTTATTAGGATATGACCTTTCCCTTGATTTTTTATTTTAAGATCAAGTTAACATGAAATTTCCCCAGTGGGAGTTGCTGTGTTTCCTTCACAGATAAGGAAAAGAGCAATGGCAACTCCAAATACAGAGGGCTTTCATACATTTCTACAGTACGGACAATTTTGTGGTCTTGACAAACATCCAATGCATTCCTAGAGGTTGAGAGGAAAGTCATGCGGTACATTAACTAAAAAAAACCTCAGGAACATAACAAAGGTATTTCCCTGAATCTTTCACCCATATTTTTTTTCTGCAGTGTCATTCAAGATTAAGCTTTGAGGAATTTTTCTAAGGACTCCCTGCATTCAGAGGATCTGGGTAGCACTGGCTGTGAGATAGTGGTTTGTTTTTGGAACATATTTGTATTCCTTTGGATGATAAATTACTACCTCTACTGCACTCTTTTTTTCTTCACGATACAGATCTTGTCTCTCAAATTCACACACACTTCAGCATTTCCATGCTTATTAATATTAGCTTTTTTTTTTTTTCCTGGAATCCTCGTGAAGCTGAACTAAAAACAGGAGGCTGGAAAGTCAGCTCTCGGAAAAATTTCCTTTGTGGCAGGTATTCAGAAAGAATAATCTCTCTGGAGTTCCCTGGTGGTTAGCAAGATAGGTTCCTCTAGAGGGTGACTCATAACATCTAAAATAGTCTCCTGCTCCGAGCTGCTCTGTAGAGGAGATCTCTCTCTCTCTCCTTCAATCTGTGATATGGGCAGATTACCAGGTACCAGTAACACTGTTTAAATACTCACTATTAAAAATGCTTACTACATGTAAGACAGATACATTCAACATTTCTCAGCCCATGTCTATGTTGATGAAACCCACACAGATATTTAGGTAACTAATCAGAAATTTAACAATGCTTCCTGTAAATTAAAATTCTCAAGTGGTCAAGATTGCAAAAATTATCATATTTTAAGTAGTTTTTAATCAGAAGAGAATAACTTGCTCATAAAAAGTAAAATCAGCTGGTCTAAGAAGGGATGGCTAAAAAGAATATTCTGCTCCTTCAGTATCCAGCGTAGAACTTCTAAACATTAAGCATTTGCTATGCAAACATTTTTGCTCAGATACAGGTATCATAACAAGAAAAACTGTTGAGGAAAATGAAAATTGCTTTAACTTTTTAAATACTAGGTCTGCTGACTTGCCACTTTTGAGAGGTATTGTGCATATAACATTCTTATACTGATGACACATTATAATATAATGTAATTCAGTATAATATGAGTTCATCATGATCGTATTTAAATACAATAGCAACAACAGGGCCACCAAACAACACAAAGATTCAAGTTGGTCCTACGTGTTTTAATCAGTAAGGATGTTCTTATCAGAGAAAATTAATTTAGAAAAAACTTTATATACGGTCTGCTTCTCACAGTAGTGCTGCACATTTTTCGCTGTAACTTGGGCATATAATACAAAACCTAATCCTTTAAGTTTTCGGGCAACAGCTATTAACAAGATGATGTCCCCATTATTTAAATTTGCATTTCCAGAAACAGCTGTTCCTCTGTCAATGACCAACATTGGCTTACTACTGTAACAAGCAAGCAGAGAGACATAGACTATATGTAGAGGGTAGGAGTTAATTTGCAACTGATCCAAGGCTAATCTGCCTCTTTTGGGTAAGCACAATGTCATTATGAACCTTACTGGTTAAAGACTCCTATGAAACTTACGTATCTGATTAAGGAGTAAACAAATCCAAACTGATGAGATTTACTGCATAGAGCTGCAGGATAATACACTGATAAAACTTTTCTGCAAACAAATCCACAGAGTTTCTAAAAGAATGCTAATAATAAAGAAAGAAAAAATTACAAGCTGTGTAGTACAAATGTACAGGAAGATGTCCATTGGTTAACCTCATTTCTAATGGAAGAGTACAGCAGCAGACATGTTTGAAAAGTCATACAACAGAAATCACACATCTTTTTCTATTTCAGTGACAGACTTACAATGCACACACATAGCGTAGGCACCAGAAGTTTATTTACAGAGGGCAGGACTGAACATTTCATGTGAACACATTCAGAGCATGATAAAGAGCTTTGTCTCCCATTAGCAATTTAAAGAATTGTGATTCGGTGCTCCCAACACACCTATAATTGAATTCCTCAGTCATAAAATCACTGGTGCCAAACAAGTTCTGATATCTTTTATCAAGCCTCTTTTTTTCTTGTCATTAACATATTTCTTATGGCACTTTTCTTCTTTTTACAGATACATTTGCTGTAGTTATAAATTAACCCTGGAATTTACTCTCCCAGAGGCCACAATCTGCAGCTTTGTTGTTCTCTTTAAAAAGTTTCAAGCATGATTTTATGATTTCAAGCAATTTTGAACAACAATCAGTGATTCATATACAAAAAAGTTCATAAGATAGGCAAATTAATTAAGAATAAACTGAAAATGTTTATATGCTTTTCTGTCTCTTCTTCTCTGGAAGTCATGATTTACTTATCAAAAGGCAACATATCTGACCATGGGATTTCTGGTGCTTTCAGTTCCTTGAGGTAATATTAATATTAAGGTTTTTCAGTCACTTCAGAAGATGACCAGCTAATCCCAGCAGTACTCAGAATATTTTAAATTCACATTGAAGCACAATTTGAACCATGTTATGAAAATATCAATCTGTATCATACACTGACTCAAACGATGACCACTGAAGGACTAATATTTCATTTGATAATGGTGTTCCCAAAAAGCATGAATGCTGAAAACTTGCTGTGTCCAACTGAACATCTTCGTTAGTCTTTCCTTATTCACGCCCGGGAGCTTTTGAAAACACTAGTTTGTTTCAGTCACACTTAAGTACAACATAGAGGAATTTGATCAAAATACGCCCAAACTGTCGTTAGCATCACCACTTAAAGATCATCAGTATGAGTTCACCCTATAAGTATCAGAAAATCATAAAGAAAAATCCCTAAAAAGCCATATTCATAGGAAGCTAACTTCATTGGTTCTACTGATCAAGGAACCATTTGTATAAGGACAGAATAATACTTTTTAACAGCCAGGATAATGCACATTTCCTTTATTTGCCCTTCTGTGCTACTCTTACTGCAAATCATACGAGAAATTTGATTTGATAGAAACCCACCAGACATTTCCCTTCCTCCATTTAATGATTTAATTTCTGTTCTCACTAAGATTGTCAAAAGTGGAGCAATTTGAAAAAAATACACCTTCAAGTATCAAAAAACAGGAAATGATTGAAAGGAACTTCGCATGTCTGGATTACTCTTCCTGATGTAAGTTAGTCTGGCTGGTCATGCTGCTGCATGCACTGCGCGAAAACAAATAGTGACTTAATCCAGATTGTGATGAGTTAAAAATGGCACTGGTTTGTTTTTAAAGGTGACTTTAAAAGTTACTCTCTAATTATGAGTAACACTGAGGAATCCCCTGAAGTAATTTCCATGTAAACAGTTTTCATACAGTGCTTTCCCCCGCATCTCCAGTCTCCCATATTCAAGATAATAATAAGGCTGATGTCCCCTTTGCAAAGTCAAGCTAGGCTTCCTTCTCTACACGCTGTTCTTGAGATTGACAGTATGTTATTTTAAGTAAAAAATATTAAGACCTTAGTTTATACTGTGCTTTCGGTCTCTGATTTGTCATATTTTATGTGTAAGCTAGACCACTGTTCTCTTCAAAAATATTATTACTTTGTTTCTTCATTAATAGTTTATCTTTTTAATTACCTATAGTATGTCCTCGCCATGTCTTTGTCTTAACAAAATACGGTATTTTCCGCTCCTTTAACTGAATCAAAAGTGACACAGCTGGAAGAATTTTTAAGAATCAAAGTATTTATCAACTTTTACAATAGAAGTGAGGTTTAAAATAATAGACACATTGTCAAATACTTTAATTCTTAAATCTTCAACACTTAAGATAGATTTTTATCTAATTTAGATTTTACAATTGTGTGTTTTCTATTTAATAATAGCAATAATCTTTGGTTGTTATTTATTAATAATAAAGGGGAAAATAAACCAGTCTGATTTGGTCCTAATCTAATTCAAATCAATTAGATGGTGAGCATAAGGGTTAGATTGCACTGACTAGCCTGATGGATCAGAACCATAAATTTATACACAAGTACAACCACCTATTCTCACACCTTGTGTACACATTTCATAACTTTGTTTGCACTGTGTACTTTCACTTGAGCCAAAAGGAATTTTCAGGGCAAACAAGTTGTAATGTGTTCTCTAAAGGTGAGTTACAATGTTAATTATCTGTAATTCCTGGAACAGACAGTAGGACATTATATATATATATATTTATATATAAATATAAAATAGGGCCAGGGACAATCCTAAGAATGTAAGCATTTAACTATCCAGTTAAATCAAATGATTGATTTAAAAAGAGCATGCGCCCAGGTTATAACAATTTTTAATGTAATAGTATGGATCAAGCCTTGAGTTCAATTAGACTTCTCTGAGACTAGGGAGTATAAGTTCCTTTTTTTTCCCTTCCTGCACCACCCCCCCCCACCCTGCCCCCCATGTTCACTGGGTTATTTCATTTTGTATCAGCTTTATTTTTTTTTTTTTTCCCCTAAATGTGGGGCCACTTTCTGCCTGTAAGCTGACAACACATGTAGGAGTCTTAGCTTTCAGGAAGGAGAAGCATGAAAATATGAAGGCACTCAGCATCAGTGTGAATATAAATATCCCTCTACAAGTCTCATAAATCTCTCTGAACATGCATTTCCTCTGTACACGCTTTTATTGAGCACTAACATAAAATATATTGAACTATTTTTCCCTAACTGGCATTTCATTCCAGTGAAACACTGTATCTGTGCCAGAAGGAAATGGCAGAGAGGGAAAATTCTAAAATACAAGTTTGTTTCTTGATCCTTATACAGACAAAATGAATGAAATTATCATTTTTCCTCTAATTACCTTTTAACAGTTACCTATCTCTTCATGTCACATGAAAACAGACTAATTATTTTGCTGCTTCAAAAATCCACTGCATAAAAATGGTAATATTACAGCCAGCTGGAAACCGCTCATTATTCGTCTAATTAGATTCTCCTGCTCTGAGAATAGGTATCAACATACACTGGACACAGTAGCCACCCCAAAATCACCCTATCTTGTACAAGCTAAAATAATCCTGTATGTGTAGGACTAAACACTCCTGTAATTGCAGAAGAAAACTGACTGCTCTTCAGATGCACTGTACAGCCTCAAAGGGCATAAGGAAACCCGTTAATAAGTAGATGACTCATAGAAGATGAAGGCAGAAACATCTGCGAGATCTGTTGGTATCTCTTCCCAACATAAGACCCAAGTCTGTAGTAGATTTTCCATTTCTTTCCTCTAATTTCAAAAAGTGTAAGGTGCATGCAACATTTGAGGAGCGATAAAGCAGTTTGTATGACACGCTGGAATCAGAAAACAGCTCTACTCAGTATTTTGCCTGCTTTATCTTAATTTAATTTCCATATTAATCGCTAAATGTGCACTCTACAACTCTCAAAGTCTTAAACTACAAAGAATTCCTTTTTCCAATGGAGTAACTGCCAGGTATAATCACTACATTCATTAGTCCTTCCTGGAGTAATTGTCAGGGAAGTGGCAACCATATCTGCATCAATTTCTTCTTCCTCCTTGCTTTTTTTCTGCTTTCCTTCAAGGACAATGGGTGTTTCTCTCTCATTTGTCTTTCTCTCTTACACTGGGACTCTCATGTTATTGACCTCAAACCTTTTCCTCCCTTTATTCTTCCTTTCAAAATGCAGATTTGGGGAGGAAAGGGGGAGATGGCCCTACTAATATATCTCTCACTGTTTTCATGTCTATCAATCTATTAGTTTTTAATTACTTTAATTATATCCATTCATTTTGACATTATTAAGAAATTCACAATATAGTTCTTTCAGCAGTGACAACAACAAAAGATACCCTCCTGTCTAAGGGTCAAGCTTCAGAAGACATTCGGTATTGCCACATGCTGTATAACATTTTGCTATGCCTTCCTGTTGGGGATGGGGGAGGAGACAGGAATCTGTTGCACAGCCTGCGTCAGAGAATGCAGTCACACTACAGTATATCAAATTCAGCGTATGTCCAAGTCATTGTTATTCTAAACTTACCTCAGGCTTCAGCAATACTCACTGCCTGTTCTCCTGTCCTTACTGACAGGAAAGCTGTCACTTGTTGTTAGCATATCATACAGTTCCTATTCTCAAAGGAGTAATAAATAAGGCTAGATTTAAAAAACAGAACAAACTTGGGCAAAAAAAGAACAATGAGTATTAATGCCAAAATACAGTAAAAGATCATTTTATGGCACTGTCAGCATATCTGAAACCAAGAAAAGATGAAAATCTCATAGGAGACCAGAGGAAAAAAATTCAAGATCAAGAAGGTTCCAACAATAAATTTTAAACTTTGAGGAAGAAATTCAAACATCTGTGTTTTTAAAGATTTACTCTTCTTTTTAATATCTTTGGCAAACTTCAGAAAGCCTAAATAAATAAATAAAATAACAGTCTTAGCCGATCTTCCCCTTGCCTGCCTTCGAATTTTCCTTTAAATAAGAAATTCATTTCCTTTCCTAGCACTCATTCTGGACACCTTTTTCACTTTTTCTCAACTCTCCTCTCTGCTGGGCCTCTACAGTCCCACACTAACCTTAGATCTCTGTCTCAATCCACTACTGCACTTTTATTAATCGTACAGAACACCAGTAGCCTCTATTACAGTTAATCTAACTATTCCACAAAGCTGAAGCCTTTATCTCACACATTACCTATACTGCCCAAATGTTGCTGTGGAAAATTGGTAAAAGGTAAAGAAAGCAGTTTTCTGGGTTTCTATTTGATCTCTCACCTACTCAACAGCAGCACCCTGATGACCGAAAAGAGAATGGAAAGAAATGCACATGACTTCCACATCCTCAGTATTACATCACAAAAGATGAAACAGCATACTGTGAGCAGCTCAGAGGGCTGTTGCACTAGATGAAACTATCTCCTTGCATAAAAAAATGCCTTTCCTAACCAAATTGTCTCATTATAAATTTGACAGACACCACATTTCAATGCACAGAACAATACAAATGATGATAGACCGATAGACACAGGTTCATTTCATAACCAGGCAGTTACTATGCACGAGGACATTAGCATGCTTAATTGGGTTTTTCTTTTTAATTTAATAACTTACAACCTGAAGGTGTGTTTTTGGGAAAAATATTGTTTTGGATTAAGATTTTCATTCCTCAAAATTTTCAAGATATGCCTACAGGAAAATACATTTGCAAGAGGAAAAAGGTGTTTTTTGAACAGAAGGGTTTTCCAGTATGTCTCTGACCATTGTCAAGAATTCTTGTCTACATCAACTGGGCTGAATTTTACATTTCTTATGAAATTAGTAATCCTGAATTAAGAAAATTATTCCTCACATGCAATTATCTATGTCAGAAAGTAACTTGCATAACCCTATGTTTTACCCTATCTACCCTGAGAAATAACCTAAACTCAAGCAATGATTTCAAATGTGTACTTTATACAAGGTACTGGACTACAGTAGAAAACAAACTACACAAGAAATTGTGAACATAATTAATATCCACTGCACCCAGCGTAACTGGGTAGTTAGCCAGTCTAATTACATGAGGCAGACCCAAAGAACAAGTCTTTGGGCAGTACCCAAAGGAAACTGTGCAAGGAACTCCCATGGATCTCTCATTCATCATGCTATAATGCTCTTATCCACCTCACTAAAACAATTAACCAGTTCAGGACAACAGGCACACTCCATAACTATTTCACCAAGAAAGATGCAAAATAGAAACAAGGTCAACTGGGAAGCTGGGAATCATGGAAAGCAAATGCAGAATTTGCTTGCATTTAAGTGCAAATACCCCAATATCAAAAAAAAAAAAAAAAAAAAGCCCCCAGAGGCTTTTTTTGGAAGATATTTTGCACTATCTTAATAATGGGAAATGCTTCAAAACCGTTGTTAAAAACCTGAAACCTGAATCTATCAACATTTGCTTTTTTCATTCCCTACTTTAAATTCAGAACTCAGACACAGTAACCTTATGTAATATTGATTTTGAAACTTATTTATAGTTAATTGTAACAACTGACACTTAGCTGAGATCTTTACTTAAGAATTCCAGGCCAATTTACCAATTCTGGCAATGCCTCTAGTGTAAAATAAACACAAAAATTTAAAAAAGAAAAAAAGAAATTCAGAAAAAAGAGACCCTCACACTTTTTATAGTGCCTATGTCATTCAGAAAACTGTTTAAATACTAAATCCTTTTCCTCCAAATTCATCTTAGTTCCATCTTGTTTATCATCTCAAACCATATTCAGCAGCAGCTGGAAATTCTGAAAGTGAAAGCATATTTACAGAACTTTCGTTTTCATCCTTGTAATCATGTCCTAGGCAAAAACGATAAAAATCTACAATGCTACATGAGAGCTGTGGAATACGCAGTCATTTGCCAAACTATTTTATGTTGGAAAATTACTACGGGATATTTAAAATAAATACAACATTAGATAGCTTTTCTCAATATTTCCAATAATTTTAAAAATTAAACATGCTAACATGTCTTGATGCACAGATCAGGCACGGTAGATATTGATAGTTCAAGTGCAAATGATGGCATCTAGAAGATGATAAAGCATCACAGTAAAAACCATCACAGACTTTAGTAACTCCATGTGGTAAATCCATCCACGATCAGCAGTTAACCTCCGCAGTTTCAGAGGAATAGCTACATCACTAGGTGAGTGTAAGAACTTTGGTTCAGATATCCCACAAGCTACAAAGCAAATAGCAGATTTTTTCATTGTTCTGGAAGGAACAAGCACCTCAGCCCGTGGCCTCTTCAAATTTTCTCATGATTCAATCAAATATGGTCCTGAATAAGGTTAGAGAAAACAGATAAAATTGTGGGCAAATAAAGCAACCTTTTGCCCTCACACACTTTTGTACTCATTTATCTACAGATAGCTCTGGTTGTAACTAAAAATAAAATATTGCTTTATATATTTTAATTCTTAGGTAGGATTAGTAATCAGTTTGGCACTATTCACTATAACAACCTTAAAAACTGAGATTCCGCAGAACATATTGTAGCTGAAGTGCCACTGTAGGGAACAGTGAACACTAACTCAAGATAAAATGATAAACTCTTCAGTTTTATTTACTGTAGACATTAAAAAAAAAAAGTCAGAACCTATCATGAGGAAATATGTACGTTATGAGAGGCAGTAAATAGAAGTGGCTGCATTTTTCCACAAGCCCCCACATTAGATAGCACCACAAAGCACCAGGCCTAGGTAGTAAAACCTGTTTTTCTGACCACCCCTACTAGAAGATCTTGGTGTGACTGTTAAAGCCTGTAATTAACATTTTTCTTTCCATAGTTCCTTTTTTTAGTGCAAGACTGACACTTTTGGTAGTCTAACATATGCTTCAAACCAGTGTGAGTGAGAAATTGTATCACAGCAATATTAAAATATTCCCCTAGCATAAATACTGAGAATGTATATCACTCCATTTGTATGTACGAAGCGACATCAGTCAAAAGCTTCCCAAACTTCGAAATTGCTGCTGCACAACTGTGAATAGTTACAGGAATTACACAGCATCTCTGTTCAATAAATCTAAAACAAACACACAAGTACTATGGACTTATAATGCGACATTATAACATAAAATCTTGTTTTATGCAATGTACTGTAATCACATACTGTGTAAAAAGTTTAAGACCAGATCATAATTGGGCAGGGCTACTTTGTGCAAATATGAAATTCTCTGAAAAGTAACGTGCCTGTCCTCAGTGGAAAAACACAAGACTCGATACAAAAACTTCCATCACTCTCACTTACTCCATGCATGGATTCCATGACAGTTAAAAGTGTCTGTATTACAAAATAACATGTTTAGAACTGTATAAATACATACAGGTAAATCAGATGCATCATAGCTGGAAGTTCCCTATAAAAAAAAAAAAGAACAGGTTTCTGGTAGAAGGCAATCTGAAACACATTACAATCAGGTTTGTGATAAAGAGGAAAGACATGATTCCTCCATGGAGCCCATGAAATTACTATCACCAGTGATCCGTAAAACAGCATGAAGTATATTTTTTCCCTCTTACAATAGCTGTTATAAGACCCAAAACTAGAACACCTGCTTGTTCGGAAGGCCTACGATAAACTAATCCCATCTGTTAGGTCTGTACTGAAACACAACTATTTCACTTACAGTTAAAGTATGCAAAGAAATTGATCACAAATACTAGAAATAAAGGAAGAGAAATATCACTCCTGTTTCGCTTCATTTCTTAAACAATTTAAAGAACAATACCTACAGGTTTTGTTATATATTCATGGTTATTTCATTTCAGACATTTAGTCCCACTGGGCAAACAGCAATTCATTTAGAGCTAAGCTCTGTATTTTCTATATATTAAAACCACCAACTGATTTCAATAGCGGAAGCAAGTGGTACAGAGAACAACATTTCTAACACTGAGTGTAGCCTGCAAACCTGACTACCAGAATATCAGGATCTCCACTGACTTGAATGAAGCTGGGACTCTTTTTTCCTAAACGCATCTTACCATAAAGCAACACCAACTTTTTTGATACAGTGGAATGTTCTCTGTATTTCTGTTTGGATATTATCCAATATTTATCACAGTGTGTTATCTGAAGTTATATACAGCCTTTCTACATTTCTGAGATAAGCAGGAAGTCTTTCCATAACATAGGATTAATACCTACACACACATGTGCCTGAGAAAAATATGCATAACCATACATACACATTTATCAGCGCTCATCAAGCACACTGGTGCTCGAACATACACGCACAAAGCTACGTAAGCTTTGTGTTTTTTAAATTGCTAATTATCAACCAGCAGAGTAGACTTTGGGATTCATAGACTTGAATTCATAGACTTTGTCCTGAATGTGCAGACTGCATGGCATGATGGTGATCTGCTTAGTCATGAGGGAAGGGGGTGACTGATGCAAGTCCACAAAGCATCACCTGGTAGTTGATTCCATACAACCTGGTTTTTGAGGTAGTTACATACCTTCCTCCTTCCTAAACAGGATGTATTTTTCCTATTTACAGTAGAAGTCAGTAAAACAGCAACAGACAATAAGGTGCTGCTTGGAAGTCTTTTTTTTTTTTTTTTTTGCTGTAAGTTGGGAAATCTGTCATAAAAAGAAAACCTTACTTTTTTTTTTTCTCCAATTTGCAGTCATGCATATCAGAAACTATTACTGTTGTAAGAATCTATTACTGTTGCAAGGATAAATCGAATCACTGGAAATGTGAATTAAGAGTTTTGCATCAATCTCACTACTACATCCTGTCTCCATTGCAAACCTGTAATTATTTGCGTTCTCATGATACAGATCATATGGTATTAGAGACAGGGAAAACCTTTTCATGAGAGCGAGAAGGAAGATGGATCAAATCTTTACTGGGCTGTTAGGCATTACTTCAATTTAGGTAATTAAATGTATCTGTATTGTTCATGTATCATGAATTTTAATCAGAGAATGATGCAACTGTTTAGTTCAATTCACTTCAATCACTCAACTTTTGAGTGGTTTAGGAGGGGACAAAGAGATCAAATAAATGCTGGGAGGTGAGGCTGGAGAGGAAGGAATACTGGAGCGTGATCAAATTGTCCCAAGTTCTGTGAAAGTTTTGAGACACAAAGACTGCAGATAGGCCTTGCTTCCCTCATTTTTCCTAAACTAGGAGGGAAACAAACAAACAAACAACAACAACCAAAAAAACCTGCAAAAAATTAGGTTTATATTTTCTTGTTATGTATTAGAAAAACAACCACGACAAAACAGCAGCCGGGGTGGTGGGGAGAAAACAAGCAAAGTAAAAGAAATATCAGAGGTTGATCATTCAACGTAGGATTCAATTTACATTTCATGCTCATGGGAATCTAAATATCTGAAGACAAATCTTATGGCTCTTTCATTGTTGTTCAGCTTTGGGAATGCCTTTGTAGGCAAACAAGAAAACAGCCAACCAAAAAGAAAAAAACCAGAGGTGTGTATGGGGATTTTTTCCAAGTGCTCTACAGGAGGTAAATCCCTAAGAACTGACCTGCTATAGGGAAACCCCAAATTCTGCTTGTGGCATGGGTACATAGGAGTTGAGTGTAACAGCACTCTCTTTCCTTGTATTATTTCTAACTTTTTCCTTTTTCAGTTCACAAAAAGTTAATTGACACACAAAATATTTGTTACAAAGTACCTGCAAAACAGATCGCTAAACTGAAAAAATAATAATGGTTATGGAAATACAGTAGAGAGTAATTAGGAACCATCTAATATCATGCTAAGTTGGGACAGAGTCTGTTATTAAACAAGTCTACCAGTGACTAATAAGATGAAACTAGTAGCAACTACCAATGGAGAGTATTGTATCCCTGACTTCAAGAGAAGCCAGTGTGGAGAATTTATAATTGTATTTTAATTTCTCTTGAGTAAGTGCCCTGGAAACTGTTTTACTGTATGTCAGAGGACAGTATAGGAGAAATCCTTGCAACAAAAACTAGTGAAAGAAACTCAAGATCTGAATATCAAATACAAATAACTAGCAATGCACAATTAGGCTACAAAAACTGGCTAGTAAATATATAATCTGTTCAGGATGGCACTGAATACATCAAAAAGAAAAGGAGGCCTCAAAAATGGAAGATGGAAAAAAAATCTTGAAGTATACTTTTAATTATGTATTTCAGTCTTGTATAATACAGATTTTTCTTTCTACTTTTAAACTTTTCCCCTATTTCTACAATATAACTTTCTGCAAAATTGATTTTTATTAGTCATTGC
This sequence comes from Numida meleagris, assembly GCF_002078875.1. Taxonomy (NCBI): domain Eukaryota; kingdom Metazoa; phylum Chordata; class Aves; order Galliformes; family Numididae; genus Numida; species Numida meleagris. Next base: position 4,609,099 of record NC_034419.1, on the reverse strand, counting down.
TAGAAGTAGAAAATTATACTGATAATAATTGAAGCTAGATCTAGATTTTATGGATTTCTAAATGGATGCGGCTATCTCCAAAAATTCACAGAAGAGAGTCAGAAACAGCACTGATGGTGGGCTTTATCAATATCACATGGAAAGCTAAAAAGGCACAGCTTCAATATTCAGCTGAATTCTAATATCTTGCCACCTACTTTTTCTGACATTTCCTTGAATGAAGTACACATTTATATCAGAGGAGAAAGATAATTATCTGTGTAATGATCACGTTGTAATTGAAGTTTCATTGAGCAGTCACGTTTAATAAATTGTGATGTCCAGGAATCTGACATAGAGGCATTGCTGAAAAATGCAGTTTACGGATAAATGGTCACTGAACTACTAACACTTAATGATACAGCCTACAAAACCAATGCCTAAGAATATTCAAACTCAAAAGCTGTCTATGAAAAAATACCTTTAAATTATCTATCTATCTATATATCTCATTGGTTATCATCCAAAGTCCATGCCAATTACTTTTCAAATTCTCTCTCCCCTTGACAAGTTCATGCTTATATTGCATCACATGCCTTAACACACTGAGAGATTTCTTACAATCTTTAATTAACTCTCTAAGCATTTTTGCAGCTCTTTTTTGTAACAGCTACAGAGAATAATGATGTCAAACACTACTTCATGCAGTAAATCCCGATATTAATGCAAGCAAAACATATGAAACTTCTCTCTCAAGGACAGCACTGAGTGTCATGACATACATAGTTGATGTACTCCAGAAATTTTTTAGTTAACTAGTAACAAATCATAGTCATGTATTAAAAGCTAAATTACTGATTAATTGCTACCAGAAATATACATATTTATACATTTTTGTTTTGAATACTCATGTTTAAACGGAACACTACAATCATGTTCTGCAGCAAAACCTTGTTCAGAGACGGGGCAGCAAGTTGCAAATACAAGGCTACCCACAGCCTCAGTTATTTCCGGGCTAATTTTAATTGATCCTTCTGATTTAAAGGCACCTAGAGCCCACAGTATCTGGAGAAACTGATAACTTCCTGAGCTCTGCATCAGAGTAAATGCTAGTCTTACGTCACTGATTATTAATGAATACATCACTGTTAAGTCAGCATTGTATGATCATGTGTACACAGTGCCGTGAAGTTACAACACCACAGGAACTTGCGCTCCCCAGTTGTAGAATACCCTGAAGAGAAATGACACCAGGAAGATTACAAAACGCTCCTGCAAACCTGAGGCATACCATCAAGACATAGTATGTTTCAACACAGCATCTCACTTGTTGCAGACTCAATAAGGGCTCCCTGACTTGCTGCGGTTGAGAAATCAAAGAAAAAAAAAAAGAAAGAAAGAAAAGAAAAGAAAGAAAAACAGGAAGAAAAAAAGCAAACCTCTTTTCATTCATTAAGCGCGTCGGCCAGGTGAGCACCACCAGCGAGCTCCCCGTCCTTTCCCTTCTCCTAAGGCAGTACCAATGGACAGCCGGCTGTCCGCCCGTCACAACCGCGGGATGCGCCCACCCGCAGCACCTCCACCTCCACCTCCACCTCCACGGGGAGGAGACCACCGCTTCACGCGCCCTCCTCCCGCAGCCCGGAGCCGCAGCCGCTCGCCGCCAGCAGGACGCCCCCGGGCACCGGCTCCGCCCGCCCCGCAGCGCACCTGGAGCCGTCCCGCGGGGTCCTCCCGCCCCCTCTCCTCTCCTTCTCGCCCGTAGCGCTACGGGGCAACCCCATCCCCTCCGCCCGCCCACGCAGCCCCACGGCGCCGGGTCCTGGCAGCTCTTCTTCCCCCCAACCCCGGGCCGTGCCTCGTTCTCCCGCAGCCCTCCGCTTCTCCCCTCCGTCCAGGAAAAGCCCTCAGCTCCGCCTCCCGCTCTCGCATAGCCACCTTCCTTCCCCGCCACCCTAAGCATCCCCGGCGGCGTGGCCTCCTCCCCAGGCCCGCGGCCGAGCCCCCTGCCCACGCCGGGGCGCAGCTCCCTCACCCCGACAGCCGCTCCTCAGCCGCCGCCCCTCTTCCCCCGGGAGCCCCCACGAGCCCCCACACGCCCTCACACCCCCAGTCCCACTCACGCCTCCACCGGCCCCCTCACCGCGGGGGAAGGACCCCCGCAACCCGCACTGACCTGGCGCTGTCAAGTCTCAGCCGGAGAAACTGTTCCCTTCTGGTGGGATAAACTCCTCGGGCCGGCCCATCCTACCGGCCAGGCGCCGCCTCCCCGCCGGGGCACCGCCTCCCGCCGCCCCGCACCGCCGAGGGGCGAGCTCGCGCCCGGGGCTGTGGGCGCTGCGCGGGTCGGGGCTCGCGCCGCGGCAGTCGTTGGCGGGAGCGGGGCGGGGGCTCCGCGGCGGGAGCCGGGGCTGAAGCGCGGGGCTGGAAGCTGCCCGGAGCGTTCCGAGAGCGAACGGGTCAGTGAGGAGGAGGCGCTCCTTCTCCTTCCTTTCCCCTTTAGACCTGGCCCGTTCACCCGAGCCAGTTCCCTTCGGGTCCGTGCCCGTTAAGCGAAATCACACGCGGGCACCTCGTGTGAGGACAGCGCGCGGGCCCTGGAGTGGATCTGGAATTTGATCTCTGCTCTCTGCAATCTCCTGTAACTGAGAATTCAGTTCTTTCCGGCTGCTAACTGCTTTCTCTTTTGCGTTCCCCTTCTCCAGCTCACTCCTCTCTGCGCTGCGTGTAGTCGCTCACCTCACGTCAGTTTGTGTCCCACTGTGACAGAAGTAAATGCTTTTCTGAAAAGATTCTTAGCGGTGACGGAGGTAAATGAAATTCTTTTTCACCCCTACATTTTTTTTTTTTTTTAAATCCCCTTTCCCTCCCAGGAATGCAAAAAGAAGTGGTATAGGCTATGCTCGGTAAGTCTCAAGACAGAGCAAGTTCAAACAAGCATGTCACCTCCTATTTCATCCAGAGATTCTTTTATTAAAAAGTTAGATGCTCAAAGTAAGTCATAAGATCAACAGACTTTAGAGAATCACTGTGTGAATCCAGGTGCCCCAGCACACAGCAGTTTATCTTTAAGAACTCCTGATCACTTGGACATCGTCAGAAGACTCAGGAGATCCTAAATTTGCCTCATGGTTCTTAGTCATCGAGCATTTTGAAAGAGTCTCCATTTGCTTTGTTATTTGTATACTGAAGGCAATTTATAGATTAGAGTTGAATACATCAAATTACCTGGTCTTCTCACAGATACAAACTGCCTGCGGCGTTTTGTTTATGAGAACAATCTCTGCAGAGACTGGAAACCTTGTGTTAATTCTTATGAGAATTATCTATTTGTATGGGCTTGAAGTATTATTTCTGCCTTGGCATATCAAGGAATTATTTTCAGTTTATGCTTTTCCTTCCATCTGAAAATTTTAGGCTTAGAAAAGTGGAAATATTTTGTTTTCTTCTGGATTTTTTTTAACGTACTGCAGTAATACCTATTCAGTAGTGCACTGACTCAGAACTAGAAGCCAGGGACTGAAAACAAGTAAAACAAAACCTCAGAATTAGTTCAAGATGTCACGGATGAATAAACAGGCAAATGTGAGTAAAAATATTACACCAATAAAAGAGGTATAAATTCTTAATACTATTTCTAACCACTTTCCAACATCTCATGTAAAATTTCAATAGAATATTAAAAGAGGAAGGATCTTAGCTGGACACCTCCACAGCACCAATATTTAGCTCTGCTGAGAATAGAAAGAATACTGTGCTCTGCAAATCAGTGGATAATATACCTATCTAATTTAAATGTCTGAATAACTGAGGAGCTCTTTGGAAAATCTAGGCTTTTAACGTGCAGATTTTTTTTAAAACTCCATGAGACTCTGAGCTTTCCAGAAACTGGTAGATAGTAATGAACATCTGATTGCAAATATAAACTCATATTTGAGGCTAGACTTTTAATAAGTTCATAATTAAAGGAGGAAAAACATAGCATACTTTAGATTTTACCATTAATTTTAATAAAACTGCATGCATGCATAAATAATACTTCAAATTAAATGACTTGGTTGAAATAAAGGCATTTCTAACTTAGCCCAAAGAAAGCAGCCAACCAGAGCTTCCAGAGAATTATTACAAATACTGTATCATTTTATTTATGTACAAATTACTTAGGTTTTGCAAACATGTATTTTAGCAGATTGAGACAGGAAAGAAAAAATAAATTACTTCATCTGATTTCCTGCTTAACATGGATTTTTATGGAGTATATGGTGCTTTCTATCTTTTAGAAAGACAGTTAATCTTAATTTGAAGAATCAAAGGATGAAGAATCCATAAATTATCTTCGGCAGTCAAAAATACACCTCATTTATAATTTGAATGAATGGGCTTTCTTTATCAACAAAGACCATTTTTTTCACCCGTGAAAGGTAGAAAGCCTACTGTTTTTGTTTTGGGTAAAGAAAGCGGGTTACTAATACCTATCTCTTCTAAAATTAATTCCAGGTATTCTTTTTACACTAATGAAATGGCCATTATAATAAAATTATCAGTTTTTTTAACAGGTTTTGTTTGCATCATTTTCCTGCACAGTTTTTGATTATGGGGACTTTGTGCCCTACTATCTGAATGAATTCCTAAGTTTGGCTGGGATATTTAAGCATTATGAAATAAGACTGAAATGTCAGGCTCGGGCCTTCCTGAGTCACGGGCAGCTCTTCCCTAAGTTCAAAGAAAAGCAGAAAAGGCCCTCAGCATCAGTTCTTGTGTTAAAATTAGATGATAACCTGTCTTCACAAAAGATCAACTGTATTTTTAAATAAATGCATCTGCAATTTAATGCATCTGAAGAATATCTTACTTCAGCACCGTGTATATATTACTAATAATTAATTTTATTTATTAACAAAATTTGAAGCAGATTGACTTGAATCATGGCAAAAATAATCCCATTGAAATGAGAAAGTACTGCGTGGATTCTCAGAATGCGTAAGAGTATTAGTACAACCCAAATAGCCTCCCTTAAACAGTTGCATTTTTAATTCCCATCTTAATGAAGGAATTTTTGTGCAACTAATTCTAAGGTATATCAGATAGGTCCTTAAAGCTTGATCTTAGATTACAACAAGGAATATATTAAAGAGACTTTATCTATGATGCAGAGACTTTTACTACTGGCTTGAAAAGAGTAGGAATCTTTTAAGGATACCGAGGTGAGAAATGTTTTTAGTCTCTGCAAACATACTACTTCCAAATTTACTTAATTATTTTGATGTTTCCATTATGTCTATGCTTTAAGACCCCAGGTACATTACAGAAGTTTAAAATTACAAATCATACAGTGTGTCCCATCTCAGTATATTGGAAAGAATGAAAAATTATCTAGCCAAGCTTAACATCTAGAGGGCAATCTCATACTCTAGCAGTATGACTATAAATCTAGCAGTCAGAAAAGTTCTGGCTGTGTAAATTGCATTGTCTTAAAGCAAAAGGATTCAAGTAAGCTGTGAGGCCATTGTATTGCTATGTTTTTTACAGTTACCATGTCTACTTTATCTAATTTCTGTAATTTTTGAATTCATATGTCTGCTGTTCTTTTATTGATAACAAGAACTTTCTATTAGTGTGTCTTATTCTGTCTTTACTGGCAGTTTTTGGTCTTCTGGGAAGATATGTTTGTAAGAAGTATTTCATAATATTCTGCCACACGCCTGTCTTCACTTTTCATATTCTTTCTACATACTGTTTTATCTGAAGGAAATCAGGAGTTTTAATTATTATCTGTGGAGTTTTGTGTGGAAATACAGCAAAACCTCTAGTATACTAACACAGTTCTTTATGTGATGGCAGAAGACTGTTCCCTTGGTATGATTCCAAACCCTCTTTGGAGATCGCGCTACAGTATTGTTATACCGCACTTAGAATGCTATGCCTTGGATCCAGCAAAAGTGATAGGATTAGGCATAATGCAGATTTTTCACAGATAACTGTGGAGCGGGTCAAAACAAGAACCCTTTTATTTAAAAATGATCCTTCTTTTCCTGAACTTTGAGGCTTAGATAAAAAGAGATCAAAATCCAAAATCGTACCTGCTTTAAGTTCTGCAAAGACAAGATCACATCGGGCTACGTACCTCTAATTATAATAGTTATTCATTATCTTTGGTCTTTCCCCAGCTCTCAACTTCTCTGATTTCTTTCTTGAAGAGTATAGCTTTCTTTTTAGGATTGTCTGATTCTTCTGTAAGAGCATATTATCTTCCTGTTGTAATCCCATTCTGATCAGATGGGTCCAAACTGTGTCTCAAACAGTCAAGAGAATATACAGTAATAAAGCATACAAATCAAGAGCACACTACTATCCATCTGATCTGCCAGTAGATCAGAAATTGATTTCTGAAGGAATCATTTTAAAGCTACAAAAAGTTTATGGTCATTTTGAGTTTCATTTAAAAACATTTTATCCTAACTCACTTTGTGGTTAAGACAGATTTATGAATGTAAACGATCCAGTGTTCAAAAATGAGATTTCTACAACTGTACATATTTAGACATCTTAAATTAGTACCTGATGCAACCAAGACTTAGAGTTGTGCTAATATAGTATGGGAAGAGGGTGGCTAGTCTTGTGGTTAAAGCATGGGACTAGCTGCTGAGAGGTCTATGTTCTATTCCTGGTTGTGTCACTGACTTCCTGTGGGTCACTGGCTAAGTCACTTAGCTGTGGCTCATTTTACTCATATATGAAGTGGAAATAATACTTTTATTACTAAAACGGTATGAGACTGAAGTCATTACTATTTATACAATTGCTTCATGCTCATTGATGGACTTGGTATATAATTGTATCAGCAGGTCAAAAACCATATCAATAATGTTATTAATTTCATGTAATTTGCTATTTCTTTCTCACACAACAATTCATCGATTCCAGTAAAGAAGACCAAAAACTCCTAAGTGCAAAGTGTAACTGAAAATATCTAGAGAACTTTGCTTCCAGGTTCAAAGTAAGCATTTCTTCACAAAGAGAATTTAAGAGTGTGAGGAACGGGTATTTATTCCCTAATAACTTTTTTTTTTAAGAACAGTTAACTCCCTCCTCCCATTGTTTCTTTTGGAAGATTGTATGAGGATTGCTCGATACTTCCATTTCCTATAACCTTTGTCCTGTTTTATAGTTTTTATACATTCTTGCGATGGAATTGATTTGAAATACTATTTTTAAAATCCCTGCTTTTTACATATTTTACCCTAGTCTCCAGGGTGCTCCAGATAGATGTCAGAAATACTGTTGCTCAGCTAAATGATGATTCTGTAGAAAAGCAGTATGCACTGCAACTCCTAAATCCCAATGAAAGTCATTGAAACAAGAGCATCTCCTACTATACTATTGAGCCTTAAGGATTAGTTTCTGGGCATTTCAGTCACTGTGGGATGGATCTCAATTTGATATCACAACTTTGATTTCCATTGACAAGAGAAAAAATAGAGGATTTTAAAGTGAGGAGATTTAAGTAGACTGGTTTGTCTTTTTCAGATGACTAATAAATTAGTTTCATATACTTAGATACATATAAACATCTAAACGTTTTGCAATTCTTTAGGACAGATACATATCATAAAGACTAAAAAAGAATTAGAGCCATTTGGAAAATTATATAGATTTTTTTTTTCTTTTTAAGAGCATGAGGAAGGGGTATTTATTCATCATTTTTTACATTTTATTTTAACAGTTAACCCCTTAGCAATATCTTTACACAAAATACTTTCCTCTGTTTTTGCGGCAGTAGGGTATCCTTCAATAATAAAACCAAGGGCTGAAAAAGAAGTTTCTTCTTCATCTTTGTAGTTAATATATACTAGTGTAGTGCCAAGCACCCTAAAATTATATGATTTTATTAGTTATTTCTGAAAGAATCACCAGAAGGAGTAGCAAAACAATAAAATGTAAACGTTTTTTCTTGCATCTGACAAAATGTTTTGCATAGGCTTCTTTTTCCTCTTCCACAGAAGATGTGACCAGCTGGGTATGCATCTCTAACAGCTACCTTTAAAACATGGATTCACAAGCAGTGTGAGAATTCTGACAGTAGCATAGTGAAGAAGTCCATAAATACTTGTAGTCCTAGGACACCGTGTTTTTCAATTCTGTTTTGTGTAAATGTATAATACAGATGCTAAACTCAAAGGCCTCAGATGAGTTGGTTACTACTGTAAACGGTATCTGCTTACTCTCTGATTAAATCTTCATCATAAAAATGTGCTGCCAACATGCATGGAATTTTGATGAGTAGAGAGGCAGCGCCTTTAATCCTTATTCATCTTTGAGTTTTGTTTTGCAGAAGTCCAAGAAAATAAAATATGGTCAGGTAACGTAGCTTGAAATAGTATTGAAGTCATAAATGTTTCATTCATTCTATTGGTTTGTCAGCTGCTCTTCTGAATTGACTCTTGTTGGACTTCTTAATAAATCGCTGTTTTAAAATCCTAACTCTCAAAAAAATAAAGTTAGTAACTGGTTTTTACTCTGTGCTAACCATTGGAGGATGCCAGGTAACTTTAGCAGTGAATCAGGGGCTATTTTGGGAGAAAAAATTTATAATAATTTGCAGGAAATAACCTTTTTGTTCCAAAACAGCTGTCATTGAACACTATTATATCTACAACAATTAAAATTATCTTTGGTAACTTTTAGTATTTGGCATTGCTCCATTATTGTTCAGTTAAATATTTTTCAAGTATGTTAGGACTTCTGCCCACTGTGTTCTTGAAACCCTTCGTTATCAATACAGAAGCTCTTTCTCATTTGTGTCATATTGTAATCTCCCTCGTGGAAGGATATTAAATATCTTCTGTGAAGATTATTTACCATTTTATAAAATGGCAGTAAGCATTCTACTGAACACGGATGACTCAACATTTATAGTACAAAATTTGCTTTTTAAGGTGAAGCGTTGAATGCCAAAAAAAAAAAAAATAATAATAATAATAAAAAAGAATGTCCTAGCTAACGTGTAAAGCAACTTAGGAAACCTGAACAAACATCCTGGTGAATTTAAATAGCTAGTTGGATCAGAAATGGTGGAAAAATAACATTGGGTCAGGAACAATGACATGCTGATTTGAGATTTATATGCACTGACATACATACTAACGAGTATTACATATACTAATAAAAAATAAAACACAGCAGGTTAGTACGCTGTAGACTATAACTTGGTGACATACTATTGCACGTAGGCTTTATTTGGACTATCCTACTTGCATTTGAAAACTTCAAATGTTTATTTGTCTCTGTCTACCTGTCATTTTACTGCACACAGAACAAAAAGTAATAGGTTACAAAACAAAAGAAATAGGAATAGAATGATATGGGAGACAATCTGATTAAATTGGGAAATTATGTTCAAGATTTAGTTGTATTTCGTTTATTACGGCTCAGGTATGTTTAATTACAAAGTATCCACAAAATGGATATGAAGTATCCAAAAGGGAGAGAAAAGATAGCAGATCGATTTTTGTTTCTAGAGAGACGTACAGAATTGAAAAAATATTACTGGTTTCAAGAATTTAGCCTGTTCCTCTGTATTAAGTTATTGATACCTGCAATCTTAGCTCAGAACAAACAAGTATTTTATGGTAACTGCTTTTGCATATGGTAGCAAACTCCTTCCATTCTATCTTTTCTGTCTCCAGTTTCCTGTTTACTCATCACACAGTTCTAGACTTTTTGTCTGGAGTTCTTTATTCATGACTGTACCTTTTAACATTTATTTATTGGTTAGAAACCTCAGCTCCACTTGTACAGGTTGTTGTTGTTGTTTTAACCTCTGCTTTTTTAATATAGGATATTCCTATATTTTTAATTGTGTAATGTGATCTCTTATAGCTTGATCTGTTTACCAGGTTAAATTTTTATTTATTAACAACCCTTTCTTCAAATTGATGTTTATACTTTTGGGAAACCTTCCTTGTAAATATATATGCATTTCTATTACTGGCAGATTTTTTTCTGAAATAGAGGACAATATATCTTATTTCCCAGTTATGTTAATTTGCTTCCCCAGTATTCTGAAGCCATTTAAACTGGGAAGGACAGACAATGATTTCTGGTAGCCAGGTGAAAGGGAGAACAAAGTAAATCAACCTGCTCCAAGATCCATGGATATGACAGCAAAGCAAATTTTTCAGAGGATAAATTCAACTCTTTCTGATTGTATTATTTTCCTGTATTTTAAGAACAATTATTAGAATATTTCATAAGATCTAGTAAATATATTTATAAGAACATATTTTGTATAATCCCTCAACAAATCTGAAAAAATAATTCTGTAGCTATTTATTCTCAACATTTTGAGTAGTGTTGACTTCCAGCTATGCTCTTAGTTGTAACAGCATATAGCTTTTCCATATGCCAATTAACTATTACCTACTCTATTCATTAAGCTTAAATAATAACAATGAAGCTGTTGCTGAAGGTCTTTCATATGACAATTTGAATAAATTATAATTTTCCTTAATTAATTTAAAATTGAAATATGTCCCTCAACCCATATTAAAAGCAGAGAGTTGCCATGGGTGCATACCAGTCTTGTAAAATCCCTTTTAAGTGAGAAAGTTGTTTTTGTATCCTTGGTTTGATTACTAGTCTTTTTCTACCCAAGCAGTTTCAGTTAGAAGAACATTATCAGTCCTCCTGTGCCCCTAAGTTTTGAAAAATCATCTCTTTACACTTTTGTTTCTATTAAAAAGGCAGCACACCACTCTTGCTGATGCATTAAGACACAGCACAAGTGGGCATATCCTGCTGCCAGAAATGCACACACATGTGACTTACAACAGGAATTGTGTGGGTGTCTGAGATCAGAATTTGGTCCAATGCATATGCAGCCTGTATTAGCATCCTCTTTTGCTGTGCAGTAGCAAAGAGCTTCACCCAATTTCCAAAAAAGGAAAAAGTGCATCATGATTTGCAGTCAGGGTCCCTGGGGTCTGGCTGAGGCCTTCGGAGAGTTGGCTTCCTAATGATAAAGTGAGAAAAGGGAAAGCAAGGAAACTTAACTTAGTTGATAAATTATGTATATGATAGGAGTGGGGTCACAGACAAAAGGAAAAGAAGGTTTTCTGAGGTTTCTTAGAATTAGGAGCAGATTTTCTGTGTTCTTCTGACCTCATTATTACAATAACTGAAACACTGCCTTGATTTTCTTTTTGTGCTTGGGGAAGCAAGGAACTAGAAGGGCTCTTCCGATCTCTCTTGGGTACTTTGCAGCACTGATACCAGGTGTACACTTCAGAACGCAGCTTTTAGTAAATATGCCATTAATGAACAGCAATTGTCCTTTTCTTTTTCTGCTTCTCTCTGCTATTACAGTTAGACACCTTTTCTGTTCTCAACCTTTGCTGAATGCTGCTGAAAGGGATTAGACTATCATAAACTAGTTAAATACTTTCTTTATACTTGTGTTTATTGTGTAGGGTACAACAATGACAACAAGAATCCCAAATATCACACCAAAGTAAAACAGCTGTAAGAATCACGATCAGAAAGATTTCCCAGAGCCTTTAGATTGGTTCATATAATAAGAAACATTAAGGAAAAATAAAGGGAGGTTAGGAAGGGTTAAATTCCTAGATCTCCATTCTACTTGTGTTTAAACACAGTCCTAGAGACACAACAGAAAGACTCCTGTGCATGAGCTGCAGGCTGCAGTTTGTCTGAGATGATGGAAATCAATGCTCTTCAGTGCTGAAACTTTCTTCCCTGCCTGAATGGTGCATTGGCCTCTTCTCCCAGGTGACTAGTGATAGGATGAGAAGTAATGGCCTTAAATTGTGCCAGGGGAGATTCAAGCTAGATATAAAGAAAAATTTCTTTCCTGAAAAGTGGTGAGGCATTGGAACAGGCTGCCTATGTAGGTGGTGGAGACACTGTAACTGGAGGTTTTCAAGAAAAAATAGATGTGGCACTGAGGGACATGGTTTAGTGGGCATGGTGGGGATGGGTTGACAGTTGGACTAGATGATCTTACTCGTCTTTTCCAACCTTAGTGATTCCATTATTCTGTATGTTCCCCAGCATCCATCCCATTTGCCCTAGTAGGACACTGACCTAATCTAACAGTGGGAAATGAAATTCAGAGGAATAATTCCCCTAAAAGATTAGGACAGCTGTTGGTAGGAGGATAGCCGTAGTTTGGTTAATCAACTTCTAGCCTGCTATGTTTCAGAAAAGACCAACTGCAAGTGAAAATCTGTTTGAGAGAGAACCTTTCCAAGATCTGTATGTTTCTAAGTGTATTTCATAATGAAGTAAGGTCATACACATTAGAACTTTTGGAGAAATATTCTTTCGTTTGTCTTTTCAGAATTGCTATTTCTTGCTTGTTGTTAAAGTTTTTTATGTAGTTTTGTTGTTGTTGTTATTTTCTCTTTTGATGCTAGAATTCTACACCTGCTTTGAGCTTTCTGAAAAGGACTACATTTCTATGTTTGTTACCTATCCTATGATTAGGAAAAATTGCATTACCTGCTGAGAATTACCTCCTGTGTTCTCTTAGGTGGATATCTTTCACTAGTAGTTTATGGGTAGAAATGTTAAACATTAAAAATCTGTACAAGATGCTCTAAGTAGATAAATGACTCTGTAATAACTTAAACTCTTAAAGCAGATGTTAATTAGGCTGTGAGTAATTTTTAAAGCATTGCTCCAGTGATAGTTTCCAGACTGTTCTTTTTTAAAAGTGGCTTTAGCTGTTTCTGGAATACAAGCGAATAAAAATATTTTCATAAGTTATTACTTTTAAATGCTGTTTTGGATGCTTACACCAGAGAGGCGATTTGACCTGTTTACAGCTTTCCTTATGGAATGGAAGGATTGAACTGTACCTCGAATGATTCACAATTTGAGAAGGGTTTCTGTGTCACCCAAAATCTTGCATACTCTTTGTCTGTTTTAAAACTAGCATTGTAGTATTTGTGTTTAGATTTACACCACATTACCACGTTTACACACATCTACTGTCACTACCACAGAACTTCTTATTTTAATGTTATGTATGTGTGCGTCTGTGACTGCAGGAATCAAGACTCAGCTTATGTCTGACTTTAAGATAGGCAAAATATAATATCTTGGTGCTTTCCTCATAGTTTGGAGTATTTTCTGAGAGGAGTCTTTGCCCCAAGATCCTTTTTAGGTTAGTTTTTAGGTTCACAGTCTGCACTCCATAAAGGAAAACAGCCATTTGTGATCTGAAGAATGAAACAGTTACTTTTCTATGCCTTTGTTTCCTGATTCTTAAAATCAGTTTCAGATTCCTGTAGTTGCAGAGATGAAAGCTAGCAAGCAGACAAAAATATTTGTTCATAAACAAACAAACAAACAACCTCAACAAATAAACCCCAAATCTACTTCTCCTACAGAGAAACAAAACAAAACCTTTCATAAATGGAAACTATCTGACAGCTCGTTTGAACTTCTAAACACATGCTTCCTAACTATTAAAAAGAAGACATTAGAAAAGGCAAAAGTGAGAGAAATAGCTTCTATAAAGATATTCAGTTCTGTAGGACATTTTATAAACACCTGCTTTGGTCAAGCATTATTTGTGCCTGCAAAAGACTCAAACTGTCCTCCTCATGGACAGCTTTTCTGTGAATCTTTTCTGTGTATGCAGGGGTTCATTAATCTCTTCTCCTTAACTCAGTGCCAGATATTTTTGCCTGGCCACTTTGTTGGTGGCTCACGATAAAGCGTTAAGACTGAGAACAAGTCCTGACATCTTTACGCACAGAGATTTTGCATTGTCAGAAAGTTCTCGACTGGTGTAGAGACTACTTTGACAGAATGGGTGCACAGACACAGCAAGGATCACCTTTATGTTTAATAACCACAACACTAAAGAAGCCACGTACTAAAGTAGTGCTCTTTTATTACTAAAAATTGGCAATATTTTCCTAAATTCCTTCACAATTTAAATGGGCTTCTATATTGCCAAGACCCTTGAAGAACTGTTGATGTGATTTGAGTGTAGCAGTGCGTGGGAAGCTGTGCTAGAATAGGTAACAGATCTGCACAGAAATTCATAGCATTATGACTTGCTGACTTGGCCCACCTATACAAGTTAAAGATCAGTTGACTCAGTAGATATCTATGCTGTTCTTCTAACAGTTGAAACTGGAGAAAAAGGTAGAAGATGCAATAACTACACAGATTCAGATTAAAAATGTAATTGAAACAAGTAATCTAGAAAGTAATGTGTTGTTACTCAGAACCTTCAATCTGAATTTGAACGTGTCTCTAGAGATATGTAAGGAATTAGCTACAAGTTTGATGAAACAATTTATAGGGAAGTTTCTATGGTTTGTATTATGCAGGGGATAAAATTAGATAATAATCTTCTCTGTCTTTAACATCAACAGTATATTTCTTGATGTGCCTGAATTTTGATGATTGGTCGTATCAAGCAATTATTTGACTTTGACTTGAGTTGCCTTGATACATTCTTTACACTATGGTAAAGGCACTAATTAATAGTAAAATCCATTACATATTTCTCTTAGCATCAGATTTATCATCTACTCTGTTTTTATTCCTCTGTGCATTTCCCTTGTTCTTTCCGTAATCTGAATGAAAGAACATCAATTTCTCCATAGCTATTCACAGTACTTTATTCCCTATGTAACACTACTCTTGCTTTATAGTTTAATTCTGTGAAATTCTGTATTTAATATTAGCTTCTTCAATGTTTAGATTTACCACTTTCTGGTTCTTCTCTAGTTTTATAAAATGTGAACCATTTGGCAAGTCTAAATCATGTATATCCTGCCAAAAAACAGAGGAGCTAATTGAAATACTCTGAGTATTTCAGTTTCAATCTGTGGGCCAAATTCACAGTTGTCATCAGCTCAGTTGTCGTAATCATGCAGCTCCACAACAGTATGTGGAAATTTGCCGATACAAATTGGGACTATAACCTACTATCTGGAATTGAGATCCGTTGTTTAGTTGCCTGATGGAAAGGAAATTTTTTTAACATCCTGATGCTGTTTTCTCCAACAACACGGTTTGTCAGTAATTGCTACCTTTGTCCTCCTCATTACAGAATGTGCTATATCTAGCAGCTAAGATGAACTGTTGTACCATCCAGGACTGAATGGGGCAGCGGTCACATCCACTCTTGGCAAATATTTTCAGCCTTGGATCCTGTTTCTTGCATCCTGATGCTGAGCGTTCTGTTTACTACAGTATTCACAATAGCCTTTGAGAACGAGTACTCTGGGAACACAATAGTGTACCTCCAAAAGAGTTGCCAAGAGGAAAAAAAAAATAGACTTCCTTCTTTGGCAGTGGTCAAATATAGGTAAGGCTAAGCAGCGTTCGTAGCCAGCAAGAAGGGCATAACAATATATTTTGACTCAAATAACTTAAGTTTCTTGTTTCCTTTCAGAAATTGTTGGTCTTTTTTTCTTAGACAAGGGGAATTTAACTTTTCTTGTTAAAGAAGATTGCATATAGAGGATAGAGGGAAGGAGGGTATATTGAAGTATTTACGGAGAAAGGAAACTATGGACGTTTTGTAATTCACCATCTGCTATAGACCATAAGTAAAAGGAAATGCAATTTAAAATAGAGAATGCCATGAGTACCTATGAAAAGTATTAGGATATCTTGTTTATAGGCACTGTGTCACAACTACTTATTAAATGTCTTTAAGAGAAATTATAATATGAGAAATGTACAGTGATATCATGAGTATTCATGAGAGGTTTCTGAAACTATAGGAACAGAACGAACCAGAATGAACAGAACTACTACTTCTCATCAGGTAAACTGCTACATACTTAATCTAGTTTCCAAGAGGTCTGATTTTTTTCCTGTGTAAGAGAGGGAGGGGGAAGGTGAGGAAAGAAAGAAGGAAGAAATCCATTCTGCTTTTTTTCTTATCTTCTGTGGAGAGTGTAGACAGAGTGGTGTACCTGCCACTGGGGCTGGGGACCAACCATACCTCCTTTTAGAAGAAATATACTAGAGATAATGGTGTTAAAGGACTGTGAATGCTTTCCAGGTTATACTGGAAGGCATCAGTAAAGAGGTAGAAAGATAAAATCTTTCTATTTTTATTTTTTGTTACAGTGAAACAAAAAAAACATAGAAATTTAATGAAAAAAGAAATAGACTCTCTAAACATTTATTTAATCTGCCTGACTCCCTCATCATTATGATCTCTTTACAGACTATTACAAACCTTAGCAGTGTAGATGCTGATTTTGATTTTGCTAACAAAAACGAGAGCTGTAGTCTCATAACTCAGACATTAGCCTGATTGTGGCTGTGGTATATGCTTGAGGCTATTTTTCAATTATAGTGTTAGCTAGTTGGTTTTTTTAAAGCATTTACAACAGAATTAGTCAGACTTACCATCAAAAATTTCAGTAAAGCCCTGTACTTACAAATTCTAGAGGTCTGATGAAACTTGGCATTCTGTAGCTGCTTCTTTTGCTTATCTTTGCTACACTGTGAAGGACTGAGATGCCGCTGCTTTAATTCTCAATACATTTGGAATAAAATAGGGCTTGTATCTTAAATAAAAGAATACAAAACAGAACAAAAACATTCCTAAGTCTTTCCATAAACTCACCTTTTCTATTCAGCACTTCTAATGACTGTGTTTCAGTAATTACACTGAAATAGCTGGAAACTGTGACACTGTCAATAGAGTATTAGTGAGATACACATGGGTCATCCCTAGGGCAGGTGTACCCCGGTAAGGCATTTTGGAAACTGTTTCATGCTATACTAGCCAGATGCAGTGATTGCTCTTGGGAAGGGGAGGATGCGAGAATGAGTGTGGGCGGTACACGGTAACTCACTGTGGTTGGCTGAAGGCTCAGCTCTAAGTAAAAATATGCTGACTTTTGTATGTATGTGATAGATGTGTTTTAAGAATAGCAGTGATTTCTTAATCCAGTTTTGCAAGTACAAACAATTACAGTGCCTTGTAAAATAGTTGCTTAGATTCCATAGTCCCAATGTAACAAAGATCAAAATACTTTTCTGCTTCTGATGATCACTTCCACTCCTGAATGTTTGGAGGGGCAGGGGAAGGAATACCAGAGTTTGAATCTTCCTATCTCATTTTTTGTGTACATGAACTTTTAGGGTTAAATATCAAGAATGGATTCTACCATTTTATTCTTTATTCATGAATGGCAGTAAATATTTTTGTCTTTACATGCAGTTGCTGTTTCATGCTATAGAGCGGATATAAGGTTTCTGGCAACCCAGTTTCCATTGAAGTACAGAAGAAAAGTAATTTACTTCAGGACAAAGAGTAACTTTCCTTAATGTGAGCAAAGTAAATTTTTGCTTAATGCTTTCTACATTAGTGATGGGATTTACCAGATTATGCTTTTTAAGACAAGGGAGATGAAAGTATCTTACTGCTATATATCAGTTATGAAAGGAAGAGTTAAGCATATCATGACATCTAAGCTCTAGATGCTCAAAAGAACCTAAATCTGGATCTTCATTTAAAATGAGAACTGTGCAGTACTGCGGTGTTTGCATTATAAGCCCAGTCTCTAACGAACAGAAGTTTACTGGTATTCAATCAGCATAGTGTGATGCTGTTGGCAGAATTTGGGCTGGGGAAGGGGAAGAGAGGTGAGTGTCTGTGGAAGATAATCCCAGGACTGATCTGACATATTGTGGCCGAATTGTCTTGCTTCCCGAAAGTGGGTTATTCTTCTCATACAAGGCTGAACACAGAAGCAGTTTACCATTTTAAAGTAGGACTTACAGAGTCCACGTACAAAGATACAAGACAATAAAAGATATGGAAATATGTTTTTGTTTGTTCATTTGTTTTTAACAGGTATGCTACATTGTTAGGAGTTTAATTGCAATTGTATCTTTCCTATAAGTAGAGCAGCCAAGATCTTTTTCAGAGCCTAGAGGTAGAAAAAATAGGACTTATTTCTCTTCTTTTTCTGCTCCCTCATTTCCCTCCCATCTCTCTGTTGTCAACTGGGGGAATTTGGCAACGTGGTTGTGTGTACATGCACTTGGGCTGGGGCCAGAGAAACAACCCCAAAAGCCTCCTTCCTGCAGCTGTAATAAACAAGAAAGTGAAATTTAGTGCTTGCATATACTCAGCCAAACAACTTGACAGGAAAATTTTAATTGTAGGGTGGAATTTTTGTTTGTTTGCTTTGTTTGGTGTTATTTTTAGAGCACTATCTAAAGTTTTTCTTTATAGCAGACTTTTAAAATCATGCATTCATTTTCAAAAGGATTTTGTTATCATAGGTAAAATATAGGACATAATTTGGCTATATTTCTGTAGGTCATTCAGTTATTTGTAGCCTGCTGTCTCTTTGTTAGTTGTATTATTTCCTCTTTTTTGCAAGCCCTTTTCAAATGTTTTCTTATTGTCTGGAGGCGGAAGTTTCCAAGCTAATGCTGCCCAAGCTGAGTTTAAAAAAAAGTAAAAAATGAGGAAATGATTAAATGTACTTGTATTTTACCATGCTTTCAGTTTTAATAGCACTGGGGCTCCTGACTGCCATTTAACTATTTTGGAAGAAAAACTAATACAAGTTTGTTGTTATGCCACATTTAGTAATAACCTGAAATTTCCCAGTGGCTTTGGGCAGGAGAATTTGTCTACCCAAAAAGCATCCAATTCCATTGCTCAATTTGGGGTGACTCCCCAGTTGCTGGGAGGCACAGGGCTCAGGGCGTGTGATTAAGCAATTATATATGGCATTGCCCCCTGCTGGAAAGCGTGTGGAATTATATATATATATATATTTTTTTTTTATAAGTAAAACACTTCAGGGGCACTCTCCTCTTCTTCTTAGGAATTATGTCTTGCTAGGCATATTCTTCCTTCCAAACTGATGAATGAGTAAAGTTTTCAATACTGAAACTGAACTGAATTGAATAACAATTTCTCTAATGCTGTTGTGGTATTAAGATTGTGGAAGCTTTATTGCAAAACTAAAAGAGAACTGAAAGCTGCTTTACCCAGATTTGTTTACTGTATCCAGTGTTGCTCTTCCAAAATGCATTTATTTGATCTTTTGTTTAATACTTTACATTTTAGTGTAATAATAAGCACTCATTCTATTATGTTCTCTTTCAGATAAGTTCAAATTCAAAACATAGGTGTAAAGGAGTAAAATCTTCTGTGAACAGTTACAAATAAACTGAGATTAGTTAGTAGCCATCTCATAAAATCAATAAGATTGATCTCATACATGCTTGCGTAGGACAAATTCTGCCAAGTGTTTATCTGATGTTGGGGGAACTGGGTGTGGTTGCAGTTATTGAACTGGTGTAATGCCTTAGTTTCCAATGATTAAAGCAGAGAATTTACAGCACATGAACATTGCATTAACACCAGCGAAGCCAACAGGCAATGAGTGACAAATCATTAATTCAGTACTACACAGGATCTCTGCGCATTGCAGGAGGGATAAGATGGAATTAAAGCATCCTACTAATTTTCCTTCTTTTTGCTTTTGATTTTGCTAATATTGTAAGTGATCCAATATTTTAACAGAAGATTTCTAATAAAGAAATGTTCACTGTGAGATTATTTTTAATATTAGTCTAAGGGAGCCAACCACCAAAGAACAGTTGCCTAGCGTCTGTAGTGAGAAGACTGTCAATAGACTTGGGAGATCCATTCTAACTAAATCTGCTGAATGGGAGAGAGAAAATAGGCCCCTCACAATGAAATGTCTTTGGCATACATTTTTAGTATGCTGTTAAAAAGCTTATGTCCTACAGGTCACTGAGACACATACGGATTACATACATTGTGAAGCAAGAGACTGATGTGAACAATCTTTTCTCTTAATAATTGAAAAGCATTTCAGTTGGAGTAAAGTAGTAAACGTACATATATAAGGCTGCAGAATATTTCAAAGTTTAGAGAGTAAGTCTTACAGATTTGGGTTGACTTCATTTATTTTAAACTCTGCTTTTGGGAAAATCGTTTTTGTCCTCAGAGGCAAGAAAGGCTTACTGAGACTTAGGGCTAAGTTCTTTCTGCTCACTAGCCGGGCAATAGCACGCAGGGATACAGTGCAGGCACAGCTGAACAACCACCCGGGCTTTGTCACTGCAGATGGCACTGCACAACCTGCAGTGCCTGTGGGCTCTGTCATGGCACAGCTCTGCTGTTGTTCTTCAGTGTTTCACTCAGAAGGGTCCCACACTCTTGATTTCTGTCAACTAATGTTTGGTGCCTGTGGTTTATCTTTCACAGTGGAACAATTGTATTTGTGTTCTGGTATGCTGCTCGTTTCGTTGCCACTTTTCTTGTAAGGCAGCATAATGATCATAGCTGGCAGCTACCTGCTTTTCAGGATTTTTTGGTAAAATAACACTCTGAGAAGGTGACTGATGCTTTGGACAGAAAGGAGGCTTCTAATTTTTTAAGCAACGTATTTCTCCTCCTCCTGAGTTACCAAAGTTTTACTGGTATCTTTGCCACTAAAATATTTCCTCCCTTCAGAATATACCCTGTGAAATTTCCATACACATAATAAGCCATGTTTCCATTTGTTTAAAACGTAAATGATCACTGTGCTTGGCAGCTATCAGTCTTGCAACTTTAAGGACTTCTCTGGCTTCAGTCCTCCTAATAGTACACACCTGATTTTTAGCCTTTGCTGATAAGAAAGTAAGTGCCATTAGCTTGTAAATACATCGGGCTCTTTTTGGTGTACACTTTGTGAACAGAGGATGCTTACCGTAACAGCAGATTGGGTGCCAATGTTTCACATAGAAAACCAATCTCTCAAAGCTCAGTCTGTTCCAAGAATGTGACCAACTCCTACAAAAATGACATAAATTAGTTCAATTATTGTAAAACGACTTTCAACACTGTTGCAGCAGCAAGATCAACTAAATAAGCAGAAAATTTCTTAGCCTTTTAGCATATGTCAGAACCTAAGTTACTGGGGGGTTTTGAGCTGTTGCACTGTTAAATCACTTTCAATGCTGATTCAGAAGGGCATGTTGCTGAAAACCACAGTTGGCATTGAGGTACTTTTCTAGATTAGATGATGGATTGTATTTTAGAAGAGTATTGTGCAAATTATGCACAAAAGTTAGTCTTGACTTCATCATTATTTCATCACCTATTTCAGACTTATTGAATTTGATGCAAAGGAAATGGCAGGCTTCAAAAAATGTTTTTAAGCTTTCTTTCAAATTTCATGACTATAACTAGAATATGCATGGTCTTATTTCAGGAGAATGAACAGACTTTCTGGAACACTGTATAATATCTGACAATGATTGATGGATTTAGATAGCTGTTCTTTTTCTTGACTGTCAATTTTATCCCCATATGTTTGCAATTGTGATCTTTTCAGACTCCTTTTCTAAGAACATGGCTAACTGGAAATGTAGCTTTTAGATTTTCCCAGTTCTTGGAGATTACCTTTTAAGCACAGCATAGCCTAGAGGAAGTACTGGGTCTGCCACCGATGATGAAATGTAGTTAGTACAGTCTCGTGATATCTTGTTTAAACATCTTGTTAAAGTATGTACAGACTGTAATTGATTCCTGACAGTGGTCAAGGGAGTGATTTAAACGTTAGAGAGCAGGGGCAGAACAGAAAGTGAGATGTGGTGGTCTGAGTTTAAATCAGACGGTGCTGACTTCAGCTGATGCTGAGTGGAGAGGAAGAAGTGTAGATAAAAGGCCACATGCAAGTGTAAACTATCTGTAGTTGGACATTAACTCCAGCCCTCAGTGATGGCAGCAGACATACTCAAAACAATCAGAAGAATTCCCCAGGAACAGGTAAAGTGTCCTGATTCTAACCCAGACTGACTGATCCAGTGCAGACTAAAATCAAATACCCAGATAGATTTACTCAGCTTTCAAATGTCTCTCTGGCATGCTTTGATTTTGTTGACTTGTACAGTTATAATTCTATTTCAGAAGAAACTTTGGCAATGCTGCCAAATTAGTTTTAATTTGGATTGCCTTAATGTCACTGGTACAAACTCATTACTTATAGGGAAGAAAAGTAGGAGCACAAGAGATGTCCTGCTGAGTCAAACCAGTGTTCTATATAATTCAGTATTCAATCTTTGACTATTAGCAATATGAAAGGATAAGAAAAATATTTAAAAATATATTTTGCATAGTTGCATTTTGATAATCATGGTAATTCAAGGTAAGACCCAAAACAGACTTGAGAATTTCCTGAGATGTTCTATTTATTTTTTCTAAATTTCTAAAGAAAGGACAAAATTATGGATTGAGGGTCAAAATCATTGAAGAAAGGACTAATTAATCACTGGAATTAACAGAAATGTTACCCCTCACAATTCAGTTTTAATTCCAAATTAGAATTTCCTGTGTCATGCATTGTACAAACTTGGAGAAATGGTCTGGTAACTTAACTACGGAGCAGCTGCAGAGCTTCTGAAACAAACCTCTTTGTTTTCTTCTTGCTGAAAAAGAATATGGTCGAACAGTATCAGGGAACTCTGCATGGCTCTTATGCTACTATGAATAAAGGCGGTCAAGCTACTCCGATGAGAAACCTAACATCCCCCTTTTGCCTGTTTCATGGCATTTTAAGAGAAAGCACTAACGAAGGTTCAACATCTTCCAACCGGAAAGAAAATGGAAACACATTCTGCTGAGTCATTCTGACACACAGAGCCAAAAGCTGATGCAATCCTCCTTTTATCACCGGAAGATCTCTGGTAATCACAGACACACCTCTTATTTCAATAGCGTTGGTAAAGAACTGTTGATTCCTCAGACCTAACCCAGTGCATACAAATCACATTTCTGTTTTCTAGTCTCAATCACTTAAGAATAAAGTGATTAAAAATGAGAGGCTGCAAAGGACAAGACTTCTAAGGAAATTTCAGTCCTTTGCCATGGAATTGCTGCTTGGCTTACACAGAGACCCAGAACAAAAGTACTTCAAAATACAGAACATAAGAATACTGTTTTGATGTATATTTCATTCGTAAAATTACAAGTCTCCACTGTGTGCCAGCTGACACAGCAATGTTTTTAATTGTAGCAGAAATTACTTGTGCTTTAACTAAAATGCAAGCCCTATAAAATAACAAGTTATTCATAAATGAAATTGTCTTTAGTGTTTTAAAGCAATTCTATAATGCTTTACTTAATGTCAGATTGCACCGTTTCACTATTACAACTAAGCAATTTCTGTCTGTGGCTAGTTTGAATTTAATAACATCCTTGTTCCACGAGTAACAAAACAAGAAATTGTTTCATTTACTTTCTGTGATCAGTTTGATTATGTAGAGATGATACTGTCCTGAGAAGGGTAAGCTTTACGTGTTAAGACTTGTAAAAAAATTTTACTAATGCCTTTGTCAAAAGAGTAAGCTCCACGTTAGCAAAGTATTAAGCTGGCATTTAACTTGGCAATAACATTAAGAATAAATGAACTACAGACATTTTCAGGGGAAATGAGAGAAATGGGAGATCAATGTATTGCTTCTTTTACAGTTAGAAGTTCTCCAATTTAAAAAATAATTGATACTCCTTCTTCCACACCCTTCTGCCATAATTATGTAAAGAATCTGGATTATGCTTCCTACTTGATTTAACTGTTTTATAATAAGTCACAAGCATACCTTGCCTACTTGATGATATTCCTTTAAGGCTGTGCCAGTCTTTCCATTATTAAATCATGTTTAGTGTTATATACTGGTTGCTTAAAAAAAAAAAAGATTCATTTCAAGCTTGGACTTGCTATGTATTCTCAGCTAGCCATATGTGTGAGGGAGCACAAAAAGCATCAGTACTATTTAGCAACTTCACACATTATCTTTGAATTTAATGGAAAATTTGACTTCTAAAATAAATGAGGAAAAAAGGTTTTAATTTATTAGTGGGGAGAACAGGCATAAAAATAACAAATAGCTGCATTTTGTCAACATGGTCTGCATGATGCCCTTTATATTCCCAACCCCCATTATATACCTGATCCATTTGTAGAAAACTGGCTTTTGGTTGGAATGGGAAGCCAGACTTACACGCAGAGAGGAGCAAGGATTCTAAGCTTTAAACAGAGCATTTCAAGTACAGATAGGTCCAGGAGTCCTAGTTAGCCACTCTGCTACTCTTCTAGCTTGTTAGACTTCCTGAAGTCCTGAGTCTGATGGGAATTGAAGATACTGTTAGGTCTTTCTGTAACCTTTTAAGATTTTTTCCCCCCCCTCCATATTCTACAGAAACACAGAGAATTTGCATCTCAGTAACATCAACCAGTCAGTATGCAGAAGTTTCTAGTATGTAATATTATCTGTTTAGCAGAACATGGTAGAGAGCTTTCATAGCTGAATTAGACTTTCAGGAGTGTTCAAAAATGAAACACTAGATTTCTTATGGGCCACTGCATAAAAAGAGTTCATAGCACTTGTTCCCCTTCAGAGTTTTATCCATAACCTCCTGAAGGGGAAAAAGAAATAATTATTTGAAATACCTAAATCTCAATGATATATACTAAAACTTATCCGAATTAGATACTGTGAGGATGGTAAAAATCTCTGCCTGGCTTTGTCCTGAAGAGCTATATCCCGATATGCTTCTGCTGACTCTAGTAACATAAGTATTTATGCCTTTCAGTATAAAACGTGACTTTGCCTGTAGTTTTTCTTAAATGTAGTCATATTTTATTCTTCATTTTCAGAACAGATAGTAAAATCTGAACGAATGTAAAGAGTGAACACTATCTGCAGCGAGCACTCAGGCCACTTAAGCTTCCATTTTTGTTTTTTAACCTATATTAGGCTTTTGTAGCCAGAGAGAGGTGAGCTAATAAATCCCTCCTAAAACCTTTTTGGAAGGTTCATTTATGGTATCTGTAAGTCTCATGTTGTGAACACTCCCTCACACCCAAGCACTCAATTATAAATGTATCTTGTACTGATGTCTAATACTATGTGGATTTGCCAAGAGGTCTCATCCAAATACTTACTCGGCCGGGGACTGCTTAATCTCTGAGATCACTGAGACTTATTCTGATGTGGCTGTAGGCTCTAGACAGTTAAATTTGCAGAAATCCACTGAAGGCAGTTTGCTTTTCAGAAGTTGCTGAGGGCATAATTTGGCTTTTTCAGTTTGAGGGTGGGCTGTTTTAACCTGAGCAAGTTCTAGCTTGTTCAATTATAATTTAACAATATATTCTCCCCATACTTTGTGTTACTCCCAAGAGATGCTTGCATCTCCTTGATTCATAAAAGGATACCTGTATTTAATGTACATATTAAATATGCCTGTAAATTCTCACATAATTTTACATTTAAAAGTACTATTTGAGGTGTGTGTATATATAATTGTTAGATGCATGTATAGAAATAAAACAGTCTTTGCTCTTCCCTTTTGTACCTCCTCAAGACATGTAATCTACAAAGCAGGAGAACTGCATGATAAAATGTGCCAGAGTGGAATGCATAATTATTCCAGAGGAGGGTAAGTCAGTTCAGAACTTGTACTAACATTCTTAAGGGCAGCAGGAGTCTTCTTGCCATGAAATTACATCAGCTCTGTATGCCTCAGAGTCAGTGCACATGCTTTCCCTTTCTAGGGAAAAGAAAAAAGTGTGAAAAAAGCTAGTGTCTTCAAAAATATGCTGTAAAACATTGCTGAGTAAAGGAATACATATATTAATATGATATCACTGTAAGTGAACTTGAGTTTAAGGTTAAAAGACATTGAGACGTACTTAATAATTTCACTTTTTAATAGATTAAGTCATGGCTTGCAAACAGAAAAAACATCTAAATAAGAAAAAGAATGCTTCCTTGATCCCAGTTCAGAGACATTCCCATAACAGGTGGGGCAGAGGCATTTAAATTACAGGTCTCCTCCATATACCCAAATTTGTTACAATTCCATCAAGCAATGAGAAAAGGTATCTTTACAGTGAATAGCAGTGGATGTAGCTAGCAACACCCATTTTAAAGATTGTTAAAAGATAGATGTTTGTTGGGACTGTGTATTAACAGTGTCTGAGGTAGAATCTGTTCTATATGGAAACACTACCCAGCTTCCTAGGAGTCTTAAGATGAATCATGCAGCACTTATTGCAAATTAATATAATTAAATTATCACCAAGACAGTTAACTAATGCAGTTCATCACAGTTCTGCTTTACCGTCATTTCTATGTAGTAATTAGGCCTGGCTCAGCTAGTGGACAAAGAGCGACTAATCTCCATTTCCCAAGGAGAAGAGGAGAGAAAAAGAGCATCTCCTATATCTTAAGCTGTAATATCTGGCACTTACAGCTGTTTGTTGGATCTAAAATGTGAGACAAATCTTACAAAGACTACGTCTGACATGGCATCTTGGCAGACGAATTTGTTTGCAGACTAATTCTAGTGGCAGTCTCTTCAGTAGCATGTCACATTTCTTAACACAAGGCCAACGGAACATACGGTCTCCAACTCTGCATGACCAAAAGAAATGTGCATGTGGAAAAAAACATGCCTAAAGATATAGTCATGTTTATGACACTGTTATTAATACAGATGGCAAAGAAAGAAAAATATGCCAAAAAACCCGCCAGACTATAGGAGTTTGGTTTGAACTAGCCAGAACTGTGAAGTACTCAGCAATGATAGATGCAGTCAGGATAGTAATCAAGATAGCTTAAAGGGCCTAAGACTTACATAATCATCAGTTTGAGATCTGTACACTCTATCTCCAGTTAGAGCACACTTGGCAAGACAGGTGTTAGCTTATGGCATTCTGCAGATTCCTAATGAAAGGATGCATTCAGCCTCTTTCTATGTTCAAACTTCTCATGACATTGAAGGAAAAGTCACGTTATGAGTGAAGAAACAATGTACTCATATTTTATTGCAGTGAGTGGGAATGAGAAATGTTCTTTTGTTGCACTGACATCCCCTTCTAGTTAACTGAGAAACACTTGCCCAGTAGATCCTTTTCTCCCAGGTAAAGTTTCAGGAGACTTAAGTGGGAGAATTTTGTGTGAAGTACCCAAGGGCTGAGGGAAAAGCATTAGTTTTCCCTAGTTTTCCATAGAAGCAGAAATCTAATTTCCGTGAGCCACACTAATCCTTTTGTTCTGAACTGCAGTAAAACAGAAAACATATTTTAGATTTTGTGACAGCCTCAAAATGGGACATGGCATACTAATAAAGCACAACTCTTGTTAATTTTAATTTAATGTGTCTAATGCCCCTTCATTACTTCAGTTATCCTGTAGTTAATGGAAGGGACTTATCAGTATTATTTTAAGTCCACATACTAGGTTATCTCTGGAAAGAAAAACTTGCTATGGTAACATTTGTAACAGACATTTGGCAAGTAGTTCCTAAACTAAAAGATGGCCACCTGCTTTCCACTACTAGTTTTGTTCTCCTTTTAGTCTCTCATCCAGATAGAAAGAAGTTCTTTTGTGTTGCCTATCTATATACTTTAAAAGTCTACATGATCTTCACCAAAATATCTCTTTTAGTTAAGGAAGTAAGAAAAGAACATGAACAATCAAATTCAATCTGTAATTACTTACACCAGCTATCTTCACAACATAAGGAAGTAGAGAGCAGGAGATGAGAACAATTCAAAGGTTTGTCCTGAAACAAAAATGTGAGTACTGCTGAGTGCTTCTAAATCCTTAAAGAAGAATTTGGCTGATTGGGATTGGTGAAAAGAACAGGCACATGTGAGTAAAATAAGAATGATTAGGAGAAAAATGCTAATGAAGTTCAAGTGTAAGGAGTTAAGCTCTCACTCCATTCTCAGTCTTGTCAGGTTATAATGCTTTCTTCTTAGTTTCTGTTACCGTTGCTTATACAGAACAAATGTTTAGTAATGAAGATGGTTGCCTTCTCCTCTGTAATACGTACCCTCTAGTGGGAAGTGGATCAGTTTTTAAATACCGCATCCACCCTTGGAAGTTCTGAGCAATGCCACAACAGAAGTTAAAACCTCAATCCCAGTTAAGACAAGGAAAAAGTCTAGGTTTTGTTTGTTTATTTATTTTTGTTTAAATTGGTTGTCTTTCTAATTCTGTGTGACATGATCTGTGTGGAGAAAAAGCTAACTCCACAAAAAGCAAAAAACACCTCAGTTACTCCTGAGCTATCTTCAAATGAAGCAGGGCAATAGTCTTTCTGCTCTTTTCCTTGGCTCATTTTAAGTGTAAGGATACTTGAGAATACCTGACAATCTAGACGTTATTTTAATTCTTTCTCTTTTTCTTAAGGCTAATTTTATTTGCATTCTTTCTTAAAATAATTTTGGTGGTGCAAGAATCTAACTGCAGATAGCCAAATCAGCGCTTCATGAAACTTGATATAAATTATTATCTTGTAGTGTAACATTCTTCCTTAGAAGATAAGGAGGAATTAAAGGAAGTGAGGAAAACATGATTTTGCAAATTTTGCTGCTTATTTGCGTAATAGAGTATGGATTTGGAAAACTAATTTCAGCTACCTATTTTGAAATTTATCACACAAGATTTTAAAACCATCTTAATAGTTTTACATAAGTCTAATAAAAAGCATTTCCATATTGGAAACGTGTATTCTCATCAGAACTTGATTTCATTTGTGCTGGCATTTGTGACACTTGATATAATCTTTCTTAATCTCCTCTGGGTCAATAATCACTTCTAGTTATTTTTGGTATGAAAAATAAACTCTACTAGTGATAGAAATTTGCAAATCGTTATTTGCAGCACTGGCTTACTAGATAGCTTTGTTTAGTCAGAGAAGAAGAAATGCAGAGCTCGATTAAGTTGCTTCTTACTACATGCCTGAATGAATAAAAAAAATAGATAGCTGAATAACCAGATCCAAGAGGAAGCCCAGTAGCGCCTAGCGACACTTTAGATCAATTTATATGTGTTGCTTGGCCTCCCACTGACAATTTAGAATAGCCCTGGTCTCCCACAGATCCTGTATTGTTGACGACCCCCCCCAACTCTGTGGCTATCCTGTTTACTAAGACAGATGTTTGAAAAAGCACTAGGTAGATCTGTTGGGTATATTCAGCCTCTTGGCTCCTACCCAACATCACTGGAAACTGTTGTTAATGAACAACTTGCTAGGAAATTTATTTGTAGTATTCATCCAAATACTGGCAACAACCATGTCAATGCACAGATATTACACAATGACCTTTTCAATTTTGTAAATAGGTTTCATTGTATGTGATGTATTCATTGAGACAATGTTGGCTCAGATAAACAACTTTGTTCTTCTGGAGGAAGAAGTATACAAATTACACTCAATATTTACAGAGTTCCTTAGTACTATTTGACTAATTTTTATTGAAGAGTTAGTGGTGGTTTCAGAGCCAGGTTAGCATCCATATTCATCCATAATTACAATCTTTTGAAATTTGCTTGTGTTTTGAATGGCTGCAGGCCTACTGGTCAGAAAATGATTCCATCTCAATCTTAAAACTAAACTTGATGAAGTAGCTCTATAGATTTCATATTATGCTAATTTGTATGTGGAAGATGACAAAAAGGATGGAGTACTGTGCATAGTGACCTACGGCATCATAATCTGCATCTCCATGGAAAAGGCAAGTATGAAGTACAGATCTCATGTGTCTAGGCAAATGTTCACAAAGCTGAACCTCAGACACTCAGATTATTTCTATGTTACGACTTATGCAAACCTAGATAGCACTGTTTTGGATAACTGGGTACTTAGTGTTTGCACATGTATTCAAAACACAATGAAAAAATACAACCAGAGAATAAATGTTTGAAAAGATTGTTCACTATTTTTTTTTTCTGATAGGTATTCTGAAGATGTGCTATAGATTGCTTAAAAAATTTTAACGATGAAAAAGTACATAAGGAACATAAGCATGCATGAGCTTGTGTGTGACACGCTTTAGCATGCTTGGAGATATAAAGAACTTTCAGCATTGTGGAGAGGCAATGTGTTATGTACATTGTGTGGGAGGATACACCATGCAGATTTGATTGCATCATCTTGCTCTCTTTTCTTTTTTCCTTTCTTTTTTTTTTTTTTTTTTTTTTTTTTTTTTTTTTTTTTTTTTTTCCAGATGGTAAAACAAAGACTGTAGTGAAACCCGTTTTCTCCCAGGAAGAGGTGGGAGGGAATTTTATATGAGCAAGAAACTTTGCCTCAAGTCAAAATCTGGGGTCTGGACTAATGAACTACCTGCAGTTCATATTGTACTATATTGCTGAAACTAGGCATGTACTAATCACGAACCATGCCAAACTATGCATAATTACCATGCTTTCTCTGTAGCAGTAATTAATTTGCGTTAGCAACTTTGATTAATCTTTCTAATCTAAAAGTAAAGTACTTCTCAGACATAAAAGGCTATAGAATTGCTCAGGGTTGTTATTGCTGCTAGTGAAGGGTGTTTCAACCCAGAGGGGAGCAGGAAGGGGACAAAACTAAAATCAGTTTTGATGGTGTTTATGAATGAATAGGAACATCGATATTGAAGGAGTTTTGTTTTGCCACAGAATTCATAGTCTAAACTATAGGTTTCTGTCTACAGTGCATTCTTCCTGGGGAGTAAAAATGCGAAAGAGAGAGAATTATCTTTAATTTAGTGACAGAGCTTCTTTGAGGGCTGTTTCACAAAGATGATGTGCCCATCATAGAGACTGAGATTCCATCCTTCAGAGGGCAGTGCCATGTATTTATAGTTTGTATTTTAACCTGGAGGACAGCATTGTTCTAGGCAACTGCAACACTGCGTCAGCACTCACCGTCAACCCAAAAACTGTATCAGTTCTGTTGCCCGTGATTTAGACATTCCTGCTTTTGAGGAAACATATATATTAAGATCATCAACTCAGACCACGTTGACAGAATGATAATGTATGAACTTAACTTTGACATCACTTGAGTTGATAGTTTCCATGCTTTGTTGTCAGACTCTTGGCCCAAGACAGACTCTTTGCTAAACTGCTGAGAGACGCTATGCCGTCAAAGTTACCGTGATTTCTCTATACTTCATTACAAATTCCATAGGATTTAGAAATTAACTTTGTGTTGCTTGTTTTCTCCCTCAGATGTGCTAATATAAATAAATATATACATTATTTTCTCATGTTTCCACTGCTACCACTGTTTCCTAGCATAAAATACTGCTGCATGCAATTCACGATAAGCAGAATGAGATGATATTCATTTGGAAAGGAATGGTCAAGAGATTACTAATCAACTTCAGTTTCATTTGGAGAATAAAAAAAATATACTGCTATTATCTCAAAGCCTGGGATCAATTCTGTTTTTGCAAGTTAGAGAAATATTTAACAAATACATTCCTCATTAGAAAATGTAAATGTGTTTCCTAAAATTTATATTTTTTAATGATGCCAATCTAAAAGGGAATTATTTCTGATAGTTCTGTTTTCTTAGAGTTGTAGTTCGTGTCCAAATATTTAATAATCACAAAAATACCCTTTTGATATCAGTTAAAACAGACGATGTATACTGACATTGAAACAAGCTTTGTCAAAGACAATTTTTTAAACAGGCATGGGACTTTACATTTATTAGAAGGTGCTCACAAAAATAAGGGTAACATCATGCATATTCTTTGCAACTAAAATCAGTTATGATTACAATTTGGAAATAAATTTGAATAGACATATGGAGTACAATAGTACATATACACTCTATTTATGACATTAATTTAGTGTAGTGATAACTCAGCAATACATCAGAAATCTACAGTCAGCTGATGGAAAGATTGTATAAGGAGGAAGAAGGTGCTTCAGTTTCTCACGCTATTTATGCGGCTTGACAAGAACGTCAGTGTGAATTGCCTCCTGAATTTGAGAGGCAAGAACAAATCAAGACTACTCTTGCAGTACAAAACATTTACACACAAAATACACATGCATTGCAACGCATTGGAAATGGGTAAAGCAAGAAGAAACCCATAACTCAATGCTTTATTAACACAGATCTACAAAGAAGTCTCAATTAGGATAATATAGTCAGTCACAGTAAGGCCACAATATTACAATAGATAAGGACTTCAGAATTTGGCATTCTGTGTTCATAATAGAATTCTACCTTGTTTATCTCTATACGTGTTCCCAAATGGTATTTCATCAAAGTCCTTCTTCTGTGGGTTTTTTTGTTCTTTTTTCTTTTTGTAAGTTTAACATATTGCTTAATACAACAGTTAGCACAGGAGAGAAAGGTACTGTCACAGGGAAAACAAAACCTATGTAACATTCACGTAGTTTTTAGACTATAAGCTGTGTGCATTTAGATGAAGCTGGCTAATCAGAAAAAAGACTAGCAAAGGATTTCCTCAAGTTTCGAATAGTTTCAGCTTTTGCTTCATCTTCATTCACAGATGATCGGAAGAAGGATGATTCTGTGAAACTGAAGGCATTTGTCAAGGACTGCGACTTGCTGCAAGACAAAAATGCAACATGTTTTGTATGGTCATATCGTCTACCAACTTCCATCCACATATAACTTGTATAAATTAGAAGAAAAGGAAAAATGTCTGTGGGATACAGACAGTTTCCATTTGAGCAAAATGAAAATTCAACACAGTGTGGTTAGATATAGCATACAGAACTGCTGCAATAAAGCACATTCCTTCTGTACTTTGATTTGCGAAGTAGGACAATCTTACATTTAGAGAACACACTGCTTTTTTACATATCTGAAACATTATATCTCAGTAAATTGGATGACATAAATTAGAACTTACGGCGAAACTGAGCCTGCCTACTAAATCCAAATCACTACCCAGCACAGGATGATGAGAGTTTGAAGAATGAGACCTAAAGCTGTAACGTGGTCCGCTGCTGTGTTGGATATTTTTCAAACTTAATGGCAGTTTAATGACAATTTTCATCGTTGAAAAAAATTCCTCAAATCAGGTAGCATTTTGCTTGCCTGGGAGCAGTTGGTCTAGTAATCCTATTCTGTTTTTAGTGCTATCATGTATACGTGGTTTAAGTTTCTGCAAGCATGAATAAAAAAACGTACAAGAAGGAAAATATCGGAAGTTTAAAACTAACTCAGGTAAAATAGCATTTAAAAGGCAGGTTTGAATTTAAATATAAAACAATAATGAGTTATAATCTTTTCATGAAAAGATCCACACACTAATAAATTAGTTAATTGATTTCATTTTTATCTCAGTACAATCATAGGATTTCAGTTTTTGCTATAGTTAAACGCTTTCCTTGTTCAGGTTGTTTTATATTCCCCATGCTTTGCAACTTCTCTACATCTGTACAGCAAACAGTGCTACAGGCGTTTTAGGTTTTTCGTAAATTATAGTTGTGTTAATGAGAATAGACTGATAAATGTTTGTTTGTACTCACTGAAAGAGGGAGGGTGGGAAGCAGCACTTGACTTGATTAGTAACACAATAAGTAGCCTAATTAAATATTTATTCACAGATTAATAACATGTACATACAGGTTAGGCAACAGCATGT
Organism: Numida meleagris; assembly: GCF_002078875.1. NCBI lineage: Eukaryota > Metazoa > Chordata > Aves > Galliformes > Numididae > Numida > Numida meleagris. The sequence continues at coordinate 4,575,656 of NC_034419.1, read as the reverse complement.
GGGTGAATACAAAGTATGCACATGCAAATAGAGTTAATCCTACAGGCAGGAGATTTCAGTCTTGGTGTAGACCCAAAACTTCTCGAAAGTTAGAAAAACTACACTTGTTTAGTTTCCATCTTAAAAACTTGAGTTTATTCTATTTTATTTTATAGAGAGACTACTTTTCCATTGAGGAAAAGGAGAAAGCTGGGAAAATGTATGTGGTACAGTGTTTTTCGTACCTGTTCTGTTTTTCTTAAATATCAGAAATCTACAAGTTAAGTTTCAAACTAATTTAGGGTCTTTCATCTTGCTTAAGAAAATGGACCTGTCTATTATGTAGATAAATAACAGATGAATCAATCTGGGTTTTCTGTTTATAAAACAAAACAAAGAAATACACTGTCCCAGGAATGCAAGAAAACAGTTTCTTCAGAAGCAACTATGCTTTTTGACTATGGTTTTAATCTGTGCATCTTCTCACCTAACAAGTCTGTTTGGCTGAATTGTGCTCAGGTGAGGACTGAGAATTGCTTCACACCAGTACAACCATATAAGTTGGTGGAAAAGGGGAATCTGCACTGCTGAATGAAATGATGGCATTTTACTTATCAAAATAAGTGCAGTGTATCTGCGACTCTACTGGCAGTAGCGTGCATAAGGATCACTATGCTGAAAAACAGCAAATCGCTGCTAATACCCTCTCCATGTTTTCTGTTCGCTGCTCTAAAGCTGTCTGAGGATGTATGGCTACAGATCCTTTCCGCATCCCTTACTGCAGCGTGTAGCTGGCTATACAGAGCAACGACTTCACGCTGTGCACGACGGAACCTTCCAGCAGTGAGGTAGCTATGGGCGGGTGCCCGTGCGAGTCCTGCTGTCTTCTCTAGAAAGAGTCTGAGTTACTTATGCTGTACAGTCAGTAGTGAAGCAATGTACACCATGAGCAGAGCGTTACTGTAAGAAACAGTTTGGCAGCGTGTTCATTTGGGTTGTTTCTGAGACAGGCCTTTTGAAGCTGGAATCTGTTCTTTGAGTGACTGCAAGGTTAAAAGTTGAAACAGATAAGACTTCCTCTTTTCTGTGCAGACGAATAGCACACCCAGATCATGAGTCAGTGACATAAAAAGGAGGGGGAAAAAAAGAGAACGATCAAGAGTTTTCACATCAGATCTAGTTGGGGCATAAGTTGCACAACTAATGAAATCTTGTATAGCACAGGATGTAACTAATGCTACTCTAATGATAGACCAACAATAAGCTTTTTGAAACCTGATTTTAGACTGGGGAACACATGTACATCCTTATAGGAATGTTAGACCAGCTCCCAAATTACAGTTGAAACAATGAAACGTAACTGTTATGAGGAGACTAGAAAACTGATAAAGCAAATCTTACTTAAGCTGTGGGTGAGACTGAGGCTTCTGCTGCGGCGCAGGCTGCGGGGCGGGCTGAGGCGCAGGCTGTGGCTGTGGAGCAGGCTGTGGTTGTGGTGCAGGCTGTGCCTCTGCTTCCCTTTGTAATCGGGTGCTGGAAGGACCTTGAGCCTGGGCACGTGGTTGCTGGGTCGTAGGTCCAGGTGGACGCTGTGGCTGGGAAGTTGAGGGCTTTGCTGACTGCCCAGGGGGGTACATGCGCTGTGGCTGCAATGGCTCCTGGCTTTGTGATTGCATTCCTTGGGGTTGCACTGGGCCCCCTAGGTTCAGTACAAGAAAAACTTCATAATGTTATAGTATCAAAGAGCTCTTATTAGATTCATATCCAACACTTTAAAATAATCCTTGAATGTGATAATTTTACTTTTGAGGCAAAATTCTATGAAATTCTATGTACTGCAGCTTAACGTAGTCAATACTTCAATTTACAGTTGGTACATTAGAAGCTTGCTTGGAGCATCCACAAAGTTGCTAAGTCCCAGATTTATCCCAGCGGTAACCCTACTGATTTCTAATTAGATCAGTGGAGTTACAGCCAGTATAATTTTGGCCCAGCTAACGAAGAGGCTGTGAGAGAACTGCATATACCAACAGTATCTAGTCCAGCAATACAGCTACTATTTTCTGTGTAGCTATTACCGTTTTATTCCTCCAAAGTACAGAAGTTATTTTTGTAATATTCCTCTTAGATTCATTCTTATAGCAAAAAAACTAATTTAAAATCTTTCGATAACTTAACTCCTTAGTGAAATAGGTGAAGAACATTACAAGAAACAAAAGAAAATCATTACTAATTCTTTACCAAGGAGATCTTCCCGCTGAGAAGGAATTATGCTGAAAAAATACTGTAGCAAGTGTGAGATGACCACTTGTGGTAGAGAGTCAAGTTGCGAAATCTGTGGCTGAAAGATGCTACATCATCACTGAGGGCTTTTCTTTTTTCTGCTTTCTGACTGAAATAATGCTGTGTCAGATATCAGTGGTTGTGCTGCTTTTATCTCATATGAGACGTCTGAATGTGGTTTTCTTGGCTGACAGTTGTTAGAAAAAAACCTTATTCTTGCACGTGACTAAGCACGCGGGACATAAGAGTTAAGGCGAGGAAGGGACGGGATGAAATTCTGAGAGATTGGTTTGTATAATGCTTCAGTCAGGGAAAAGGCTTTGCTGAACAGTAAATATTATACAATGTTCTCAATATTTGGGAATGTTTACTCTTACACACATATTTAGTGCATATATACACATATTTACTTCACCTACTTGAGTCTCTATGAAGAAAATCTTCATATCTGGAAATAACGCTGAGATTCGTGATTAAAAAAAATAATTGCTAATATAGACAGTTTTCCACTTACTATATGAGATTCCAGTGTATGCGTCTGAGAACAGCACGTACTAGTGCTTCAAGAAGCCTTAGTACAGTTGCAGCAGTGTTTTGTGGTGTAGAAAGATAAATAGCACGTACTGTATGTTAAGGAATGTGCCTTCATCATTTATTAATTTTAACCACTTTTGTAGGAAATATTTGAAGGTGATAACATGGTCTTGCAACATCTTAATAAGGATCATTTTCTTATTAGTCTCCTTCCACTCAATACTGAAAAACAGAAAGGTTTCTTTCCCCCACTTGTATATACAGGCTTGAATGCCAGAAACTTTACACTGAAGACAGATATAACTTTCTTTTATTGCACATTAAGCTGTACAAGATATTTCACATAAAAGATATACTGCTGTCACACTTCCAGCATTTGCTCACTTTCTTGCAGCTGGGTTGTACAAAAGGCAACAATCATGAAAGAAATTTTTACCAAAAATAACAAAACTGAACATTAAGCCTACACTGTAAAACATCTGTTCCCTGTTACCACAATATTGCACCTAAGCATGCTTACATGCAGAGAGACATTTTGGCTTGCTTCTTGTCTGCAGTATGTAGCAGTAGTGTGTGCCCTTGTAAATCCTTTACAGTCAATAAGCTGAAATCCTCTCTGAAACACTCATCTCTTCTTTGCACACACAGCTCACAAATGTCGTGTGAAAAGCACTTGTGAATACCTGTACTACTGCATGCGAAAAAATACCAGCTGCTTTAAATAAAATCAATCATCAGATTCATTTCTTCACCCCAGGGCAGTATAGTTTATTCACTTTTATGGTGTCTGGAGGTAAGGATTTGTGAACCTGACTCTAAGTGGAATTTTCTTAATATAGAGCAAAATAGTCAATGCCATCATTGGAATGATCACTGACCCAGACAAATGCCGATCACTCAAGCAAAATATTCATGTCAATTACTGATAGGTAGTAAACAGTAGCACTTACTACACACATTTAAATAGCTAAATGCATACCTTAATTCTCATCTTACCGGACAGATTGTACAAAGAAAAGAAATGCTAAGGATGATGATTTTCACTGATAATTTTTTTTCCCAGTGTTTGCAGGAAAAACAGAAGTAGAACATAAAGCTGTTTTCCCTTTAATCAGAATTGTTCACACTAAACTAATGGCTGCTCATCTTTGTACGTATTCGAAATTCAAAGTGGAGCTCTGTGGCTCACACACAGCTAAGTTTTATGGTATGCTAGCCTTGTGTAGCTTGTGACTCTTGGCTAGATTTCTCACAGCGGATTAACTGCCCACTTGTATATCTCCTGTAATATTACACTATAAATCAGTTTGAAAAAATCATAAATAATTTACCTACAGGAAAACGAGCAGTTTTTAGGCATCTCAAGTCTTGTTGCAGATATGATTTTAAGCAATTGTTTTAGACCCTATTTACGTGGATAACACTGGGACTAAATTTTCTTTATAGCTATCTTGAGATTTCTAGGTTTAAAATCATAGACCTGAGTTGGTGAAGAAAACCACCAATATTTTTGTCTTGCTTTCCAATCAAAGGGCAAGATCTCTAGCTGGTTAAAGGTACTTTGGTCCACCATCTCCAAACAGCTTAGTTTTAGGAAAAAACATGAGCTCTTACAGGAAGTTTAACAGTCCTTGAGGTACTTCTCACCAAATAACCTGGGATTTAACTCTTAGGTGAGCATAATATTTTTAAAATATTTGCATTGATTTTTTACTTACAAATCTCCATAGATATTATTAATTTAGAATTACAACAAAAGGTACTACTTAACTGAAATAAGATACATTAAATACTCACACGTTCACTGAGATATTGCACATAGGTGGCCCATTTACATAGCTTTGTAGCTAATAATTTAATGCAGAATTACTAAAAATATGAATACCAGTATGTAAAATAGAAGATATTTTAAATATTCCTTGGGAAGAACTGTATCGCACTTATCGAGTCTCTGAAATATTAGACTTCCACTTGCATATAAGTAAAACTCAAACGTTAACAAACATTATAAAATGATAAATAAAAAGCCTCACTAGCAAATTCTAACCTAGGCTTTAAAAAATATTTCTGGATCACCTACCTATTAGTCATGCACACACACACACGCACGCACACACAAAGGCGATGAGCAAAGTGTGCACACACTCACAGAGTAAGCAAAGTATTTAGATTTGAACCTTGGTGGTATTTCACTGACAGATAAATAATACTTAAGAAATACTGTCTAACCATCCATACAGTTGCACTGGGCTCTAAAGAGGCACATTCTTTGTACACTGTTGACAACAGCCCTGAAATCACAAGTTTTACAGAGAAAGGTAGGTAAGCATTACACGCACAGACATGAACAAGTAAACAACCAGACGGTATAGTTGACACTGCATAGAAAAAACACAGTCCAGGTCAGCACTGAACAATGCAGAATTGAACAAAACTGGTATGTTTGCTGTTAAGATTGTGTTTTTATTATTATTTTTTTTTTAATTTTCATTTTTGTTTTAACTCCTGCTTTTAGTCTCAATTATCTAAGTAGCCTGGACTTGTTTTGGTCCTACTGCAACGCCATTACAGTCGAGAATGTACTGTAAACAACCTTGAGGTGGTGGTCGCTGAGGTGGGATTTTGTTTGGCTCTGGCTCCTTTAGTGATCCACTCTGGAAAATATATTTGAAAACAGAAGAGAAGAAAATTAGAGTAGCTTTGTTCCAGTTTTCCACAAATTTGCCGTTACTCTCATTTGAAATCTCCTTGTTGGCTGGGGGCTGAACATATAGTTTTAATTTATTCCAGAAAACATTCTCAACTTTATTTGGTGCTTGTCATGACACATAAATCCTAGACTAATCCAAAACTGAGTTTAAAAAAATAGCCAAAAACAAACAACTTGTTTTCCCTTCGCAGCATGTGATCAAGATGTAAGTAGTGCCTTCTCAAATCTTACCGCTATTTGCGTATGGTCTTCCTTCTTCAGTTCCCAGCACCTTGAACCACTTTTCTGTATCTCATCACTTCTGCAGCCTTTTTTAGGGTATACTGAATAGAAAGTGGACTTCAACAGATACCTTTGTGTGATTCGGGAAATAATGTATTTTTATAACATTTGTTTCTGGAAGCAGTAGCACAGCAGTGGTAGTTTCACTTTGATTCTCTGACTGTAAATGGGAAGAGAGATGTACTACTCTAGGTTAACTAGTTTGCTAAGCAAAATGAAAGAAGGAAGCAAAAACCACAGATAAATAATGAAAATAATTAAAATTACTTCATGCTACTCCATCTGACATGTTATTAGAAACACATGTAATACTTAAATTTTCAAAACAGTAGATTTATTCAGCAGTATTATTCTTGAATATATACTTGTCCAGAGGAAAAGATGGGCCTGGACCAAAATCTTGGAGCAGAAAACCCTTTGGGAATGTTAGTACTTGAATCCAAACTTCATCTTGGACCCATTTCTTATATTTAAAAAAAAAAAAAAGAAATATGTCAAATAATTGGACATCATATCTTGGTTGGTGTGTTGCTGGTTTTTTTTTAGGATTCAGAAATTAAACTGCCATCTGTCAAGAGGGAAAAACCCAGAATATATTAAATAGTAAATGTAGAACCAATATAACCAGGATTTTTGCAAAACTTACTTTTTTTTTCTGGTAGTTTTGTATTTGATCTCAGAACTGTAGAAATAAATATTACTCAAGTGATCCAAACTCCAGCACAGCAATCTAGAAATTATACTTTCTAAATGCTACAAGACAACAACACTCTATTATATTCAGCCATTCCAAATTGCTTTGTCTGCTTTAGCTACATAAATAAAAGGACATGACAGGTCCAAAACTAAGTTTTGAGAGTTACCAACCTTCAGAAGACCAAATGAGATGTAAAAATGATACCTTCGAAATGAATGAGGCAAAATCTGATCCTTGTGTTAACTGATCCAGTTACACAGCTCTCAGTAAACATCACTGTAAGGATGAGCATACATTGCCACCAGAAAATTTTAAAATGCTTTAGTGTGGCTTAAAGTCTTCCCTGTTTTATTTCTCTTCTTCCTCTAGCTTCCTGAACCACACATAAGAGTTGAATTTCTGTCCTGTTCATGTTTTAGTGACACATTAAGCATTTGTGGTATCCACTCTGTATAATGCACTGGAGCTTGCTGAAAAAATACACATATACATCAGTAACTCCTTAGATACTGGGGAAATTAGCACAGAGAATGGAAACCTTGAAAAGCTGCCCTAGAGGAGCTAACTCCTTTCATATTCTAGTACCATTGTTCTGATGCACCTGGCACCTTCCTCTACACACCCTCAGGGCATTTGGGTGTTCTACATTACAGAGAGCTTCTGTTTCCTTTGGTGTTGAAGTATGACGCGTGGAGTGTGCCCTTAAAGGGAAAGTGGGAGTACTTGGCTTTAAGGACTTGCAAAAGCTTCTTTCTGGAGGACTGAACTGACCACATGACTTACGTTAAGAAGCATGCATAGGATTTTTGTAGAGAATATTACTACTATTAGCACGTGATAGACTTATTAGTCCTGCAAAAGGCCATAAAATACTCTGAAAGCTCTGTGCAGTGACAAAGACCAGAGAGAATATGCACGTTGCTATTTTTCTACTAAAAGATGACATAGGCAAAACTCATATTTTATTTAGAAACTGAAAACAAGCTGATGCTTTAAATTCACATCTACTTTAATATTAAAACAACATCTGTAGGGCCCCTGTTTCCTCTGTGCCTTGAGGCTGAAGCAAGTCTACCATTTGTTCTTGCACTGAAATGGTCCCAAGTTTTATTGCACACACTGTTTAACTGACTTGACAACATCAGTACTTATGCAATCCACATATCTCTCTATCTTACCAAGAAATTATTTTATCCTAAATTAGGCTTTCAATAAACCTTATAGAAGCTTGCTAATCCTCAACTGTTCTGGAAGTTTAAAGCCTTTGTGCATTTTCTGTTGGAGATGTATTTTCCCCACTCCAGTCATTGACTGCAGCTGTCTTGATTTTACCACCCACACATCCTTTTTTCACCAGATATCACCTGGTGCTTCCAGGAACCTCACCCACACTCCAGGCCAATCACACAGGTATATTACTTTTGCTAATTAGCCAACCCACCCAGGCTGACCCAAAAAGACTAATTAGCACTACATTCCTATTTGAGAAATCTTACTCATGGTTTTTCAATGGTCTGTAGTAATCCAGTCTTTTTCAAGAGGTTCTTTTTTTTTTTTTTTCAGACAGTCAGAAGCCTTGATACTTGATATTAAGCACAGGCTTTGAACCAGTCTTGTTTGCTGTCCCGAGCCAAGGTCTTTAATAAAATCCAGGCTTCTTCTAAAACACCACTTGTTGGCAAATTGACTACAGTCTGTTACTCCTCAGCTCTCCAACGCGGTGTGCCAATGTAATTGTAAGAGCTGCTAACTCCGTATAAGCGGCACAGCCTCTCTGAACAGAGACGCTGGACTAGACCTGTCCTGCAGATGTTTTCACCCCTCCTGTTTTTCTTTTTTTTTTTCCTTTGTTGCACAGCCTAGAAGCTCACCCTCCTACCAGTTTCTTTTAGTACAAACATGTTTTCATGCACTGCAATTCTCATCTACAAACTTGCTGACTGCTTAATTCAAACACCACAAGAATCAAGGATTAGAATGTGGACTATATAATGGAAAATGGCCCTGAACAGATTCTTATTTGGATGCTCAGGGCTTGCCAGTTAGTAGTACCAAACTGTACAGCAATTAGCAGTGCAGAAATGGGAAATTACACCGTTCAGTATGGTTTAAAACTCCCTAAGTGAGGTGCGGTAAATGCTGTGGTAAGGAGCCCTTTTTGCTTTCATTTTAGGAATACAGCTTTTATATCACATCAAAATTCCCAAAAGAGAGAGGATTGCTGATACCGATAGTAACGTTATCTAGAGATGGTTACAGAATCTCTCCTCTTCAAAGGAAATTTATTGTTTACATAACAATTAGAAAAAATACAACTGTACTAGAAGCAAAAAGTCCCACGAATACTTCAGGGATGCCGTAGTGATTTCTCAGATTTGAGTATAAAAATCAGTGCCTTGGCTGCACAATGGTCTTTAGTATATTGGCTAAGTTACTTATAGCCAGAGCAGAAACCCCGCTACTTGTCTAAAATATAAGTGCTCGTAGATGTCTCTGTAGCACTTCCTTCTTTTCCATATTCACCTGAAACAGCATCCTTGGAATTTTTTAGGTAAAACTGGAGTAAAACAGAGTTCTTCAAAACATGCTGTGTTATAATTTGAACAGTGCTACTACTTATTTTTCTAACTATGTAAATGCAGATTGGATTCATATATATTTGAATTTTGAATAATCAGAAGAATGCTGAAATGGGTGGAAGCAAAAGAACCAACTTGGCAGGAAAACAGCCCCTAGGCAAGAGAGATACTAAACTGAGTCCCAGCTAAAACTGATATTGATTTGGCTGTGTTTGAAGCTTTTGTGAACTAAAGTTGGAGCACGCATTGTTGTTTTTGGGTTTCATTTGGTTTTCTTTCTAATGCAATGATAGAAGCTTTTCATAGGTATTTCAGTATTTGAAAGGAAAGCCATATTTTTCAGATCAAAAAATAGTAGGATCAACTGGGAATTGCAAAAATACAAGCCCAGTTTGATTGCATGAAGGAAACAAGAATAAACAGTAAAACAATTGAGTTAACAGGAGGACTAAAAAGAAATGTGATTGCAAAGCAGAGAGGTAATTTAGATTATTTAAGCAGTGTGTCAATAGTAAATGATTGCATGAAAAGTCTCACAGATATAAATACTTAGTCCTTACAATAAAGGAACGTCACCCCTGGTAAAGAAAGATGAATGTAAGCTGATCAGATGCAGAAAAGTGCTGTTAAACTGACCAGGCAGATGGAAGAGTCTGTGCCTAGAGCATTAGGAAGAACTCAGCTTGCTTAGTTTAGCAGACAGGATTGAAGGTAGTACAGCTGCTTTTTACAACTATGTTGTTAGAGGTAAAGCACTAGATAGGAATCAAGCTACACTAAAGGACAATGTGAAGAAATGGGTATTAGCTGAATAAAACTGGGTTGTAAATAAGCACATACTGTATTATTTAGCAAACAGTGAGAACTTGAATTGACTTTGTGATATGGAGAATCCAAAAATAAGAAACTCCTTAGCGCCTTACTGCTAACTGTTTTATACTTCAATGCATAGTGAGTGTGGTAGGGGTACTCACCAGCTGCTAGTACAGTCCTTACCCTGTATAGGATGAATGTGGCATAGGAGACTTATAAATGTGTCCTTGATAGTAGTACTTAATATGACAACAAAGCTTTTGCTATTTATTCCTTGTGGACTGAGACAGGCAGTGGAATAGGCCTGATTCTATTTGTAAGAGAGGCATGGCAAGGCACACCTCAAAAAGGAGCCACTTTCACTGTCTAGTGCAAGGAGGCCAGTGATAGGAGAACCGGCTCCCACATTTTACAGTTTTTTGGAGGATCAGCGTTCAGCCTTGCTCCAAAGATATTCTCAGCAAAACCAATGCCAGCCTAGAACATCTTCATGTTGAAGTTGTGTTAAAGAATTAAAAAATTTAGACCAGCTTTTGTTGTTGCTCAACCAGCTTTCCAAATTATCAATGCAAAACCTGTAAATCTTTCTCTGAATGAGAAGGAAAATGACTGCTAGGAGGAGAAAACAAGCTTTGCAGCTTAGTTTTTACTTGGAATAGTATTTACAACAGGCACTGGAAAAGTTTTGGTTTTAAACATCAAGAAGTACTATAGCTTATGTTTTGTATACAAAGTGCTTTCCATTGTTAGATAACTAATTTCTTCCTAGAGAAGAGTTTTCTTGAATATTTTTACACACACTCTGAAAAATGAATATCCCAGTGTAGATTCACTGCTATTTAACAATACAGTTCAGTATTTTCCCTTAGACAACGAAACAGGTGACATCACATTGTCTATGCCAGATCCATTTTCTATTATTTTGCTGAAAAAAAAAGGAATTTCCCACTCACTACCACAAAACATGACATTTCTATAGAAAGTGTAGGATGTCGACTTATCAGAAAAAAGTGTTTCTTAAGAAGTAGCAGCACTTGTTGAAGTTAACTGGTCCCGTTCCAGAGGCAGATGGTAATTCTAATGGACAAGGATGCAATCTGATTTTATTGCAACTCTTGCTTAATGAAGCCAGATTTCAACTTCAGTTTTTGAAAAGGGAACATTAAAAGTACGCTGTTGCAAAGCAGCTTTCAGGCAGTTCTTCTCAGTGAAAAATTGCTCCCCACAGACAAGGAAGGAATGTGGACTATGTGATAGGAGAGAGCTCCCTGTGTGCTAAAGCAGCTGGAACTGAAATGTAATGAGTGTGCATATTTATACCAGAGAAAGAGAGCTGTAAGATAGATGGACAGGAAAATGAAAGTGGTACAGCGTATCTAGAAGACTATCTAGTTACTGGAAAGTTAATCTTCCTTAAACGTTTCTCAGTGTACATAGATACCTCTAGCTTAGGGCTTGACAGTGTCAAAATCCTATGCTCTTGTTTGAAATTGTAAGGAATGTTTTAACCCTGGGACCCAGGGATGTTGGCTGATGCTGTGCTGTATCAGCTCCTCTAGTCTTCTTATTTAGGGATGACAAGTGATCCTTTCAAGGACAGGAAGAGTTAAGATCTGGAGCCACGAAGATCCATCGTTACTGGATCCATTCAGAAGCGAAGTTTGTGCTTTGAAGCAGAAGGTCTGAAAAAAGATGGAGCTAACCCAAGTCTGGTCTTATAACCAGTAGTTTATCAGAATATTGTTTTATCAGTGTTACAGAACGGTGGGGCAGGAAAAGGCCTGGCAAAGAACTAGTCACTGAACTAAGAGCCATACCCCAAAGAAGAGTAAAGTTCAGAACTCAAACAGAACGTAAGACCTGTCTGCCAGTGGTTGTGTGTGCTTCTTTCCTTGCTTTGTCTGGTACAGCACAAGCACACAGCCACACATAGGCATCGCTGGTGACTTGTTGGAACCTGAGAACTTTCTTGAGTCTCTTTTATGAGCTAGGAGATACTAGAGAATGATCTTTGAACAGCTGAAAAGAAGCTTGAACTACTGGCAGCTAGGCAGATGGAGCGCTGATCCACCATCAGAGGAGTGGTGGGGGAAAAGGGAGGCTGCTTTTTTTTTCCCAATTGACCATTCAAGAATATTTGAAAATGAGCTGCTCTGTTTTGGATTTTTCCATAATTTCTCTTGGTAGTTATCCATGTTTAAAAACTGTAGTGCTTATTTAGCACGCGGTCCTTATTAAAAATAAACTATGGCAATGACTACTGGGGAGAGGGACAGAATCCTTGCAAGTTAAACATGGAATGAAGCCAAATGGCTTTGCCTAACAGGTTATAACTTAAAAGTCAGGGAAATCAAATAAAAAAAGTCAAGTGCCAACAGAGAACGACAACAAAAAAGTAGAAGGGAAACACCCACCACAGTGGGAAAAGGAAAGGAGACAAAGGAAAAACCTCCAAAAAAGATAATTCTATTAAGTTCAGCTTAAATAAGCAAAATCAGAGCATAGAAATAGATGAAAAATATGACAAAATAAAAAAAAAATCAAGAGGATTTTATTTGATAGTAATTATAGCACTAAGATCAAACAGAGAGATCTGACTTAGACTCTATGTTTGTATCTGTTTATGTGGCAACAATTGCATGTTCCATAGCAATAGTATCACTGTTTTCCTCGTTTTAATTTTGAAAAGACTGAATTTTGGTACATAACAGATGGAGGACATTTTCTTGAAGTCTCCCAAAAATGTCTGTGTGACACGGAAGCTGCTTCTCACAGAAATCTACTGAGAACATATACTCTATATTGGAATGCTCATGATTACTTAGGAATTAAACATTTTCTTTGTTCTTGAGGTTAGTCACCATGGAGTCCGAGAATTCTTACAGACAGTGTCTGCTTCTGCCGACATAACTGACAGATGGAAAGATGGTCAGAAAGTTAAGAAAAGCATTATTTGTTATTCAGTGTTGACCAAAAGAAAACAGCATTGTTAATATGATTTAAAAAAGTTATTAATTAGTAGTACTTTTAATGTGTTTTTTTTCCAGTTTTATCTAGCATTTTGTTGTTTTATGTATTATAAAAATTACTAGCAGTAAGGCTATTGCCTTATATTCTACTGTCAATGGTTTACTTCATGCCTGAAGTTTTCCTGATCATCCTGGTCCTGATGCTGGAGTCTGTCACATTGCTTAAGGATCTTTTCCTTTGTTTTTTTCTCTCTTATAAGCTATTTTTGTGAGCATCTCTTTCTGTTATCAAGCTTTACTCAGCTCATCTGCAGGGAGATCATGCATGTATTCTTCCCAGATACTCTGCTGACAACAAACATTCAATACAGTCAGAACTAAAAACAATCTTAATAATACTAATTTTAAAAATGCACACTCACAAAAATCTAGAAGCAAACAAACAAACAAAACCCACAAAACCAAGGCAACATCCTGAAAACTTCTGTTTTCACTAATTTCTATTGATGTCAGTAAAAATTTTAACCAAATAATCCTAACATTCTAATAGATGCCCTTTAATGTCTTCTCTCTTATTACTGAAGTATCACCAGATCCCTTTAAAAAGGGCATTATAGAGGCACGCTTGTTTAGTTGTGGCACACTAATTCAAAACAAGCTAGGAAAGATAAGCACTTACTAGTATTGTGATTTAATCATCTTCATTTAATGGATACGTTCACAGCCACCCACCAAAACCATCTGTGCAGATATTACTAGTGAAAGAACCGAGCAACATGTACTTACCTCTGTAGTAGTTACTCCATCTACTGGTACAGGATCTTAATAAACATTTTAAAATAGGTTATCTTAAATTTTACAGCATTTTTAAATGAAATCTCTGCTCAACATCTGAGTATTGTGTCCCACTGCTGTCAAAAATCCTAAGATTTATTTTCCTGCATGAACGTTAGCTTTAGTATCCCACTTTATCTGAATGTCAAGCTTAAATACTTAAATCAAACTGTGTAATGAAATAGTGTTTTAAAAAACTCAACCAGACCTCTTAAAAACACCCTTAACCCATCAGTTAAGTCTGTTGTGATCCCTGTCACGTCTGTAAAGAGCGTAGGATCTGCCTCGAATAGATGTCGCATGGAAAGATGGACAAAACGGCTGTAGTAAAATAGATGCTATCATTACTTATGTCTGATAATTAAACCTGGCTGTTGTAAATATAACTGCAGTGAAGTGTGCCTTCCCCACGGCTATTAACAGGAAGCACTCAGCTCTTGGTAACTCCATGACAATTCTATTTTCTTCTGCTTTTCTTAATCCCACACATTGAGATTAGCATCTAAAACCATAACAACTGTTTTTCTTGTATTTTCACACAGATAAAACGACTAAAAGGTTAAAAAAAAAACCCTTTGATTAAAGCGATCTTCTCTTGCTCAAATATACACAGCTAAATTTTCCGCATGTATATACGTACAGTTATATATATGCATATATTAAGCACTTGAGAATGTGTTATGCATTCAAAACAATGAAACTGAATGGTGTAAATACATTCTAATAAGTGTATCAGTAACTGCAGGAGGGAGAGCATTTCGTACGGGTAAAACGTCCAGCCAGCTTCCCGTTGAAGGCGGCCCCGCTTCAGCTCCGCGCTGCAGCGCGCAGTGGGAGCAGGTAAGGCAGCGCGGCCAGCAGCCGGCACCGAGCCCGGCCACACGGTGTCGCTGCGACTCAAGGAACCAGAGCGCCCTGCAGGGATCGCGGCCAACCCCCAGTTGGAAAAAGAACTGGTAAAAATCGTTCTAACATTAACAGTTCTAAGAATGCCTTTTGACTCATATAACCTTTGAAAGGTATTTTGTAGTGTTCTACAAAACACTACGTGTTACGGGATACTAATGTAGAGCGCAGAAGATACTGAGTTAACAGCTACACAGATATGCCACCTGTTTATTGGCTCGGTATATTGCTTTGTTCACGCAGAGCAAGTGATGTAACAGTTTGGAAATATAAATAATTGAAGAGCCATATCGTAATATCCTGTCCAGACTTTTTTTCTGGAGTCTCTGTGCTGCCTTGCCCTAAGCAGGGAGAAGTCAGGCTGATCTCCTGAGTACATTTAAGATCTGAATTTCTATCAGATACCACTCCGTAAATCCACGTACAACTCTTTTGTGGGCAGATGATGTAGCTGCCATTTAGCTCCTAATTAAATATCGTCCAAAGAAATACAGCACATCTGCTTTTAGGGGTCATCAGATAATTTAGCATCCTCCTTACTGCAAGCAGTTCTTAAATTACTCTTGTTGTGTGTTATCATAGATGTAATTACAACAGGGAATGATTTGCTTTGTGCCAGTTCAATGGGATTTTCAAGTATTAGTACTCAAACTCTGTATTTACCTTCGTTCATACAGAAGGCAGTCTTTCCTTCCAAAAATACATATGCAAGGTTTGTTCCTGAAATAAGTGGAGAGGGAGCGTGACAGCAAGTTCTCGGTGGTGG
This sequence comes from Numida meleagris, assembly GCF_002078875.1. Lineage (NCBI taxonomy): Eukaryota > Metazoa > Chordata > Aves > Galliformes > Numididae > Numida > Numida meleagris. The sequence continues at coordinate 4,560,304 of NC_034419.1, read as the reverse complement.
TGCTGACTAGTGGTATGGATATAGCCTGGCTGGTGTGAGCAGGCTTAGCATTAGGGGCTGATGGATGACACAAAGCTCTAGCAAACCTGATCTTGGCCCTGTTCCTCCTCGACTAATCAACTGTTACACTTCAGGTGAACTTCTACGAGACTGCAAAGCAGAGCATCATTTAGAAATGAGACCCATGCCTGGACTTTAGTGCAGAGAAATTTGCTTCTCCTAACAAGCTGAACAATACTGACTTCTAGATTTCCATAAAACTCCATGATGGATTACAGGGATCCTTCCCAGTCATGTGTACTCCTACTCAGTTAAGATCAATTCAAGTAACTGTATTGTCTAAAAGCCTCAGTGATTAAAAAAATGCTGCGCATCATAAGGAGTTTGCTTTGAAATAAATAAATAGAAAATACAACAGATAGAATGGAATAGAACTGTAACTACTATTACAGAAGCACAAGAATAGGTAACTTGATAAGTTTGCTTTTCTCTCTGGAGTTAATAGTTTTTACCTACTCTATGTTCACATTTGATTCAATATGCTCTCTCAACATAGTAAAATAAACTGGAGAGAACTGCTTGGCTGTAGTCAAATCACATAGGGGCTCAGAGAGTGAAGAATGAATAAGATAAAGACAAAAATTAGAAAAATTCAGCCAGATGTCTATATAGCAGAAGGTGGGTGAGGAAGAGCTCGCTGACTCTAGTCTGTACTGAACTTGCAGTAACTGCACTGAACTTCCCTCTGGGCAGAAAGTAAAGAAAGTATTAAAATGTTTTAAAATAGAATGCTATGAAAGGAAATACATCAAGTTCTGCTGTTCTGATCTCAAAACAATTAAAGCACCATCCTTCTACTTCTGCATTATTTATTGTTGGTTCTGTTTTGCTGGTGTGCTACTCCTTTCTTTTAAATGGAAAGTAACCAGGGTATTAAGTAATGCTCTGCTCTTTGAGATTTTATGTGGTTATGGATATTGTGCCTCTGGTGCATGCATTTCTTCCTTCCATTAAGGATATAAGCTTCCTTGTTCTTTTGTGGATAGTGCATCGTGGTCTCAGCAGAGCTGTACTAAGATTTTCCTAATATGATTTTCCTTATTTTGAACTGCTAATATCACTGTAATCATTTGAATTTTATGGTATGTAATCATTTGAATTTTATGGTAATATTCTTGCACAATATAATATTTTACAAAGAATTTACTTAATCACTACTAGTATCATGATTTGATATGCAGCTTTGAATGTGTTTTACTACTGTTGTTTTATATGTAAGTGTTGCTGCAGAAGCACTCATAAAATAGCCTCTACTGAGCAACCAGCTGTAGTTTTGCAAATCCAGCCAGCAGAACTTTCAGCAGTGATCTTTCCTGTCAAAAGATGGAGACAGAGATAAGTGATTCCACTACCTAGAGCATTTCACTGGGTACTTAAGATATTGTTTTGCATTTTAAGTAAAGATTTGACAGAGGCTTCCTAGAAAAAAGGGTTAAAAGAGGCTACAAAAGGAGGAAATGTAGATTTCCATTTATTGTCTACAAGTAGAACACCTGGATTTTGGTCTGGTTTATGGAAGATTTCCATAAAAATCACATTCCTAGATATATTTCTACTAAACATTTTCACCATGGTTGTATGTAAAATGAGCTGTCATTTTAAAAAAATAAATAGAAATAAAATATTTGTTTGATTTTTTTTAGCTAAGTACAGTTACATAAGGTGGATAAAGCTGTCCAGGGATTCTTGCTTTTCTTTGCAGTGGGAAGACTCATAATGTGACTGATAAGAGCAAAACTGGTAGGTTTTGAGTCCTGTAATTAAGAATACTATCTGTCCTGGTAAGGTTTGATCATGCTGCAAAGGTATGCAGTAACCTGAGACCACAAAACATGACGCATCGTTTGCTGGCTGCAGCCAGTCAGGGGGCGAGGTGCCACAGAAAGCAATGTAAACCTGTGCTTTCTCCTTCACTGATTATTTCTCTCCCTTTCAGTGTAACTTGTTATAAAGGGTTTATAAATAAACAAATAAGTAAATAAGTTGATATCTCAAATTAAGCAGGGTTAAGAATCACAGGATCTGCACTTCTGAGGTTTCCACAAGAGCAACAGAGTTGTCTGAGGTTCTTATTTTTGGAATTTGCTACTTCTGGCACTCTGACAGATGGAACTTTGTTGGCCTTCAGAACGCATTACAAGGCCAATTGTTTCCATCAAGATTTGGCTGCGTAGCTCTCAACAAAGACTTGTTTTCTTAATCATTGTTTCCTGCTGGATTACTAGTTAATTGGAACAGTACTGACCACTGAGGGCATTTATACACTGAAACATTATTTTGTGCATGGTGAACCCAATGCCACAGATACATTATAAATAATTTAAAAAACCGAACATGTAGATAATAAGGGATTTCAAAACACAGCACATCTATGGCTGTATCCTGGCTGTAAACCATTCATTTAACTTGAGTATTTGTGTTATTTTCCTGGCTTCACATTTTACACGGCCTACATGAATATGCAGTCTCTCTCCTTTCTCTGCAGGTGAATGGGCTTTATTTTTCAAAAATAGAAAATAATGTCTCAGATTAGAAGAGAAGAAATTAGTTCAAAGATGTAAGGGACAGCTTGTTTTAACAGGATCATTATATTCTCAGGAAAACAACCTAGTTAAAAATGAACTACGCATAAGGAGATATCTGATTTAAATACTCATGATTGTCTCCCTGAGAAGATTAATGATGTTTGCAAATGGCATTTTCTGTAGAAATTTAGATCCCATTTGTCTGACCTAAGCTGGTGAATAATAAAAGAAGGAAAATTTTTAGGAAGTAGAGTCTGATTAACTGAAGAAAATCAACAAATATTGCAAGTATTCTGAAGGAATATCTCTGATTTTGGTTAACTGTAATTCATAATTAAGGGGTAGGATAAGGTAAGTAAGATTAATGTTGAATAAAATCCTGTTGCCTTTAGTAAAGGCTGAATTATTCAGCAACCTAAACTACACCAGTGGAAATATAATAGAAATTCAGCAGCTCACCAGCAAATATCATCTTTTGATTCATCCAAGGCTTCTTTGCTGAACAGGAAAAAATCCTTCTCATGGACATGATGGATGACAGAAATGGCTGAGGAATTTAGAAACTTTCTAAGAATGTTGCCTTTCCTGTTTTCATTCTAGACCTGATCCTATGTAGGCAGTTTTATGTAGAAATTAGTAAAAACTGTATGTACATACAACAGGTAACCAGTTTATTTGGATGACACCAGTAACCAGAAACATTTTTCCATCCTTGTCTTCTTTGAAACCCAAGGAAGCATGCTTATAAAGGACCTTATTTTTTTTTTTTCACAGTGATTTATAGCATCTAATCTGTCTGTTAATGCTACAAATTTTGATTTATGTTCATACGTACACTTCGGGCAACTCTGGATTTGACTCTTAGCTTCATTTTAATGTAAGAATAATTTAACAGTCCTAAAATAAATTGCATTTTGGTATAAGGTGATTAATTTTCTCCCTTTATTGTCTCTCTTTTTTGGTGCTCTATACAATAAACTTGGGTCATGCTGAATGGAAACATCTCCATTGTGTGCGGTTCTGCAATTTGTGCTTAGCTTTGAGTGGCTGTAATATAAATAGAAGCCACACCAATTTTTATGTGGGATGGTATATTTTTATAACTTAAAACATGATGATATATTTGAAGAACAAATTAGTCACCCTACCTCAAGAACTTGTCTGTCTGAGGTATGCCACAAAATTGTTTTCAAATTGTTTACCTGGTATGGAGCCGACTAGCAGCAAAAATAGATTCTTGATTTAGGCTTGGTAATTTCTGTAATATAATTTGGATTACTTTGTTAATTAACTGATCACCATGGAGCTGCGCTGGTACAAAGCAGCAGTACAGTCCTCAATAGTTTATTGTCATGGTTTATTCCTTCAGTATATTAAAAGAAGAACATGAAAGTTGAAGCTAATAACGCTGTTCTTGATTAGACCTGCTGCCTAGCCTATGAACTGAAAAGAGATGCTGTTAAGCATGTAGGTGGCCCCTTTATGCTCTTAAAACCTTGTACAAATCAACAACACCCACCGAAGTTATCTAAAGGGTCAGTAAAAGAGGCTTTGTGCTTGCAAGCACAGAAATTCAAATGAAGATAATGTCCAGAGTCTGAAAGACAGTTAGTAGCAAAGCGAAGGGCAGAATTCTGTGGTCAACACGCTTCACCCATCAGACCATATGAAATAAGTGCAAATCATCCCTTTTCAATCTTTGAAACTAGTTTGATAGCATACTAAATGTATTTCAGGAGTTTCCTAGATTTGAAAGGCATTTTCCTGAATTTTAGCATATAAAAAGATGATCATATAAATAACTTCTCAGAAATGCACATCAACAAGAATTATTGTCTTAGCATTCTTACTGACATCCTCAGGACAAAGACTGTTGTGATATTTAAACTTCCAGAACATTTTGTAGAGATATAACTGAAAAGAAAATAATACAAAACCTGTAAATTCATGGAGTCCAGAGCTATCAGTTTACTTGTAGAACCATATCAACAAAACAATAAAAAAACCCTGCACTACTCAATTACATCCATAGACAGTCTCATTCAAATATGACAAACCTATAAAACATATTGATAAGCTCTTGAATTCTTGTAGTTGAGGGTGCATCTGCATAGCTGTCCAGCCAAATTCTTGAAGGAAAATGTTGGGTGTAACATTATAGAATAAGTTGCTTTATTTTAAAAACAAAGATTTCCTACCTGAGGCTGCTGAGTGGCAGTGGGTCTCTGAGGAGATGGTATAGGAGTTTTGGACAACATTTGGTTCATTTTGCTTACAACTAATTCAGTTATATGTTGCCTGTCTTCGACCTGATGCTCACCGATCAGAGGCATTGCACAGTCCATTACCTGTAAAATAAAACATGGCACCAAAGTAAACTTATTCCACATCTGTGTAGAATGTCAGGTCATCTTTAAAAAAAAAAAGAAACAAAACACAAATGGGATCTGTATAAATGGTACAAGTTATATCAGAAAAAAAAAAAGCCCAAGTGCAGGATATGGATCAGCAGAGCAAGAGAACAGCAGTTTTACAATGTCATCTCTTTCTAATCTTCAGGCAGTGTAGAGGTGCAGTACGATACTTGAGCACACATTCTCTAAGGAGCATGATTCTGGTGGGAAGCTTACAGCTATAGTAGATAAGGAATATGAGATATTTCAGGCTATTCTGTTGACTGCTGAAACTCGTCTGCACTGTTGTCTAAGCTACATTTTTGAAGATTTTCTTTGTCTTAGGTGTTTTTGTGGCTCATACCGTGATCAAGAGGTATGCTTTATTTAGTTTTTAGGTTTTTTATTTTAGTTTATTTAGTTTTACCAACTAAAACTTCAGCTTCCTAGCTATTTGTTGCATTTCTGCTATCACAGTCAGGATCCTTATCAATTAAAGAAAACTTTGTAACAAGACCTTGTTGTTATTGATAGGCTGTTTTGAAAAGCAGCATGGCTGAATCTAGCTGATGCAAAAAAAAAAAAAGTCAGTAATGAAAGCAGAATATCAGACAGACCAATAACTGTGATTCTTTCCATGGTACATGGTACTGGTTAATACAGTTCAGCAATTATTTCATCCAGTTATGCCGGTGGATAAAACTAATACTGAATTCTGTTCACTTCATGGGCTATAAGGATATCTTATTTTTACAGAGGTATTATCACTTCTACAGTGCACCTGTTTTTGGTGTAGCTCTCTGTGTTCATCGGAAATAAAAGGATAATGAAATGACCCTGACTACTATTCACAATGGCAATAAGATGTTCTTATTTCTGCAATAACAAGGGATTTAATTTGCTTTTGAGAGATTGCAGTCTTTCATGCAATTCAGAAAAAGGTGACAGCGTGTCATCTGCAGCTCTGCATTTTGGTGTTTCTGATAGATGAGGATCACAAGTGACTGAGGCCTACAGCACAAGCAATAATATTAGTAATTAATAAAAGGCTGTAAAGGATAAAGCAGTTGCACTATATTAGTGGTAATATACTCTATGGATGTTATTATGTCTGACCCAGGTAGACTGTTTGTACAAACTGAATTGTGTCCTTCTAATTTCCAGTCTGTGCCAGCTGAAAAAATCTCACACAAAATTTCTGACTAGAGTAGACAAATCTTGCAGTTGATGCAGTAGTAAGCTGTGCTGGTAAGAGATAGGATGGTGGTGGATGAAGAAGGAAAGAATCATTAAGAAGGAATCCTCATGGGTTTTGGTCAAGTCGAGAAGAACTGGTGAATTATGTAGGGGTGTTCTAGTACTTCCAGAAGTGCAATTCCCTGTGTATCTTTGGCTTCTGATGCTCCCTCTCCACTGAAGGCAAATGGACAAAGACTGGAAAGGTTCAACAGTTAACAGACTGCTGGAGGGCTTTTTCTGCCACAGGCAATTGGGAGTGATAATGATCAGAGAAACTTTGTAAATGTCACTCGATCTTACCCAATCTCTAGCAAAAGGACTGAAAAAGAAAAAGGGCTCTCCTGGTAGCACGGAGAGCTAGTTTGACTGGAGAAGCTGATTCCCATCTCTTCAGAAAGGTATTCTGCTGTATGTTTGTACATTGAGCCTTTTTCATTAGTTACTCAGCCTGCGTTGTTTGAAGGGAAGATACTGAAATTTTGTGATAAGACCCGATTATGCAAAATATTTATGAAATGGAAGAATGTTGTTATTTGTAGGGCTGTCACAGTGATCAAACTGTAGAGCTCAAAGCTAGTGGTTCTGCATTCTATGGGATGAAAGGGTCAACAAAACTCTCCTCGACCCATTAACTTACACTGCACACTATCTCCTTTATAGTGCTATAGAAATTCTTCTGATGCTGACAAAGACTTCTTTGTTCTAATAATATTACCTTGAAGCCCAAAAGTGTTTACATTATTCTTCTGTTTGTTGATTTACGAGAGACACTAACACTGCATGCTGGCAATCAAAATGCTGACAACATTTGTTTGGGGATTTTCAAATCTAGGATGTCTCCTCTAAGCTTCCTCACAGCCAAGGGAATTTAAAGTAAACCTAAAGTAAACAAAGAAATAATAGTTGAGATCTAGAGCAAATGTTTCCTAAAAAATGAATGAATGTATGAAGAAGAAAGGCTTGAGTGAAGATGCACGACAAGTGTGAAAAAGGAAACCTCACTTTGTTTAAGATCCACTTACATTAAAAAATACATTTGGAATTACCGTGAAAAAGTTGCCTAAAATGAGATGCTGCCAAAGGATTAGATAGGATGAAGATCCAGAGGATTGAGCTCTGACTCCGAGTTTCTATTTCGAAATACTTCTATGACTGCTTAAACATAACCTTATTTAGGAGTTATTTCCATGTTGTTTACCAGAACACATAGAAAAGTTGTTGTTCTGTGGCCAGGGATAAAAGAAGCAGCTTTAGTGTGTTGCTCAAAACTCCACATCCACATCAGTAAATTATTTAACCTATCTCAGTTCAGCTTTGACATTTCTAAAATAACATGTCTGGTCTTGAGATTTTGAAGGGCCTAATACCAGTTGTGAAATAACTTTTGGCTGCTCAGATGGAACAAAGTTTCATGAGAAAAGTTGGTTACTAGCGCTGCTTTAAACTTCGCATTAATGTAGCAAAAGAAAAGAACATAAAGTTTTGAGTATGTTTCAAAATACTGGAATGGAAAGTTACTGTGCATGTTCTAAACTAAAATAAATGATAGGTTATTACTCAACTTCTACCTCTGATAGAGATATGATCTGACAGATGAATATTAAGAGTTATCATTGTTAGACTGGTAGCTTGTGACAGTTGCCAGAAGCAGTGTAGGATAAGTCAGTCTAATTTGGTAGGTTCCTTCAGATTGTCACCCCATGTGTCTTGAAACATGAGTGTGAAATTAGGATGTTTCTAAACAGAGATAACATATGTCAAGGTTCCAAGAGCAGCATCTTAATGGAGTTTGGACACCCCTTGTATTGCCTCTGTGTCCTAGACAAAAGTGTGCTAGTTTTGGTAAATGCCATAGAACTCAGTACCACAACTTGCGCAGTTTAAGTACTCACAATGTGTGAAGCTTTCAGACTCACTGGCAATGATCCAAGTTGCTTAATTAGTGAATATGCCCCGCTGGGCTTGACAGAATGGTTGGTGGATATGCATCAACTTGGCCAGAACTGGCTTGTAGTCATGGCATTCAGTGATGCTCAGCTGACTTGGATTTGACATTGAAGGGTTTACTATTTGGAAATCTTCTAGCAGATCATTCCTTAGATCCAGAGAAGCCTCTGTTGCATGCCTCAGGTATATTTTAAATAAAATCTTATATTTCTTGAAGATAGTAAGATACTATTTGCAAGCATAGCTGCCATGTTCACCTACTGAGGTAGATTCAAATATATATGATATAAAATAACAGCCATTTGTCCTTGAGAACCTTTTGTCACTCTGACAGGTTTTGATGTTGTTTAAAAACCCTTTTGTTAGCTGCTATACTTGAACAACTTTTGCTGGCCAAAGATATGCTCAACCTAACACTGAACAAGTACTGAGTCAGAAGCCAAGTCTTGCCAGATGATAAAATCTATTCTAGTGCTTTACTGAAATACAAAGACAGTAACCAATGTGGCGAAAAGAGAATGTAACACATCAGATTATTGAGAAAACTACTGGCCCAAATGTGAAAGGTTGCCAAATTGCTGAGTAAGTATGAGATTATCAAGGCTTAAAAGTGGTTCAATTGCAGGGCACTGTGTTCAGTTTAATAACTTGGATAGAGTAGGATAGAGTGCTCAGAGCACAGAACTTTTTACCCAGCACTGCATGTGGCTGCTAAGAGGCTTAGCATCCTTCTCTATGTTGCTGCTGCTGTGCCTCTCTTCTCCTTCCTAGTAAAACAATGAATGAAAGTTGCCAGAAATCACTAATGTTTTATATAAGCATATCTTAACAATTTAAAATATTTTGTGTAACACTAACAGGGTTTTTAAAACTTGTGAATGACTAACAGGAATGTCATGATGGCACTCCTCTCCCTTTAGAAGGCTTGACAAAGTTTAAACACACACAGCTTCCCTGCTCTATAAACAGTCTATTTGCACTCTCTACTAGTCTTAAAATATCACTTAAACACTTAGCCAGGTCTTTTTTCAGTATCTAGTTTAACTATCTAAAATACTGGAGTTTCCCACTATGAAAATTTCATTGGAGAAATACATTGGCAGTTTATGCAGTTTAAAGCATTACTTTTGTAGATGTCAGTAAAAACGTAGGTCACTATGAATTATGATTACTTAATTCATACTGCTTTCATCTTTAACTTATATGCATTTCAGTACCCAATTCTATCAAATGAATTTCTCTTATCACCCATAAAACATGCTGAAATGCATTTAACACATTTTTATGTTAAACTGTAAGAAACTAATTGTATATATTAGCAGTAATATCGAAAGAACAGCAGGATCATTGAGTCAACAAAATGCTGCGATACAATAAAACTTTTCAGTGATATGACCCTTCAGTGAATTAGTTTGTGCCTTCTGCTTTTGCTAGTGTGGATAAGGCAAGTATTTGAGATTTTGGCTGCAAAACAGAGACTGGTAAGAAAGAGAAGAGAAATGCTGTTTATCTATGATGACCATCAAAGGAAATGAGATGGGATTAACAAGGGAGCCAGTGCAAACATAAGACATCAGTAATTGCAAAGGAATCACCATTTTGAAGCAGAAACTACACTGCCATTGTCTAGACATACTTCTCCTGTACATCAAATATTTACCACCAAAGAATTATGAAAGATCTCTTCTCTACAGCTTTATGAAGACCCAGCTGAAGTCATGCTGGGAAAGATAGAGGTGCAGAGATAAGAGGAAGGGCAAATGTAAAAAAAACTCTGACATGTTGAGAGAAGAAGGTGTTTGTCAGGATGCTGAGAGGAATAAGAATAACAGATAGAAGGCTTGCAAGTCAGAAGTGCCTAGGGAGTCTGACAGGATAACAACACATGGATTTCATATGGAAAGAGACCTGAGAGTTTCAAAAGAAGGTAAGTGCAGAGGGAGTAGGAATTAATTTCATCACAAATCAGAGGAATTTAGAAGGTCCGTACTTGAGAGTGTGAGGACTGAGGAAAAAAAAAAACAACAAAAAAACCAACCCAAAACATTTACTTTGGTCTGTGAATAAGAGAAGCTGGATTGTATTGTTGCTATTTTATGAATGTGTTAGTCTTCTGTGTTGTTTTTATGGGACCTCGATGTCTGCAATTGTGGTGAAAATGTTGACCAGAAAGGCAGAGGCTGATACAGATTTTAATGAAGAGTTCTAAGTTTGGGGAAAGTAACTGACATTAAGAACAAGTAATAGTTTGAGAAGGTCATTTAAGATTGAGTGGGATGTAAGAGAAAGTGGAGTAATTTCTGAGAAGTAAGGAAGTGACTGGATATGAAGTAATCATGGGGCTTTCCCAGAGGTCTCTACAGCAGATGCAGGAATTATTTGTAATTGGAAATGTAACCACACCTGAGAAGTTGGCAGGAATAGTACTGGAGGGAAACACTGGCAGCTAGGAAAATTTTTACAGTCCCTCCTGCAGTGAGTGAATAACAAGATTTGCAGAAAAAAAGCAACGACGACTGGGAAAGTGAATCAAACATCCCTCAGTGAGGGACCCAACAGCCTGAAGACAAACTTATGTAACTGCATTTCAATCTGGAATGAAAAGAAACAGAAAAATTCTCCCTTTCATATTTCTTTAAGGATAGGGTCCTGAATAACTTGAGAGCTAGGCGTGCTTTGAGCAGTTAGACAAAGTGACATCCAGATCTCCCTTCCATTCTAAATGTCTATGATTTATGAGATACCTCTTACAATAATATCATGAAATAATTCCAAAAGAATATATTTTCTGTCCGGTATTTGGTGTTGAATTTTGGAACTGGATATGATTCAGAGAGAATAATAAGTAAGCTTATCTTCTGAGCACTTGGACATACAGTATTACAGTCTTGGGCTGCTTAAACTTGGGTCGCAGTGACACAGCTCAGTCTGAATTGTAAACTGAATAGTATGGATAACATTTCAAAGATATTACAACCGTAAGTAAAACTGAACTCGAATACTGCATGAGGCACAGGTTTCTTCACCTTTACTCCCCTCTGATCTATTCTTTTGTGTACTTTAGCCGATATTGTTTAGGACATTGAATATGGAAATACGTAAGTCTTTAAAAGACAGTATACTTACTGCTGGTGCTGTATCATTAGATCTTGTAAAACAGATACGTATTATAAAAGCTGCTAGTGTATTTTCTAGTCGTTCAAAAAATTGCAGCGCTGTCAGAAATGGTGTCTGTTACACTAAGACTTAAAAAAAATCAAATTCTGTTTTTTAATTTCTTAAATTGTTTTACAGTTACTGAAAATACTCCATAGGAAACCCAAGTGTTTTGCATCTTGCTAGGTTATAAACCACTTAGAAGCTAATTTTAATATAGCTTAGGATAAAAATAAGCAAGCAGAAATAAGACACTTGCAGCAGCCCTCCCCACCCACTCCCCCATTCAATTCTGAGCAAAATTTGGTAACTTCCCGTGAGGCCACTTTAAAGGATTCTGTTACTTTTTTTGTTGTTGTTGTTTTTACTGCATTCATCATCACTATATGAGCTTTTTGTTTTGTTTCCCAGAGGCTTGGTTTTCCAAAAATGAGTCATGAAAAAGGTATTAGTCAGTGGTCAGGAACAAGAAACACTCCATTATGTGTTTCTTCTAGTATTAAACTACAGCAGTATTAATTGTAAAAGTGGAAGATTAAATGTCTTTCTCCCATTTAAGTTTTTAAAGCTTAATGGACCTTAATTTGATGCTGTGTTAGCAAGAATTGATGAAGAGGCTAAAACACTGTATGTTGAAATGATGTGTTCATAGAATTCTAATTTCTACAATTTGTCTCTGGTGTAATGCAGCTGAGTATTCAAATTGAAGCAAAAAGAATTGAAACTATACGAATAGCTAAGATTGTTACACACAGAAATGACTTGGACTTCCTCCTGAGCAACCTGATAACCCTTCCAATTAATTCATTTGTAGGGGGTTGAAGATGGTTCTTTGGAGTACAGAAGTAAAAGCCAAAAAAAAAACCAAACCAAAACCCCCAAAAAAGCAACCAACCAAACAAGAGCACTCCATACACCCCAAACGCCACAAGGTTGCTCTAGAGAAGATATTTTTTTTCTGGGCATCAATTTTTAGAAAACCTTGTTCTTTTAAAAGGCAAAGTTACTTCTTATAGCCGCCATCTAAGAAAATTGTAGAGAATGTGTAGCTTCACAGAAAAAGAGTGGCTGCATTATGTTTGAATGATACTATGACTCCAGTATTTTGTCCTTGCTGTCTTCTGGCAGACTGGCCTGGAATTTTTTCCTGGGGACGCATAAGGTATCCCTCACCTGGATAACAAGAAGGCTCAAATGGACACTTCCATTGGGAAGTTCCATGGGAGTTGCATGGAAGGATGAATGGTACACTGAAAAGGTATTCATTTCATAATGTTTGGAAAATAATGGTAGGATGGAAATATCTAGAATGGCTTAAAAAGTACAAAGATGCCAATGCACAAAGTAGCACCAAGAGGACAGACTCAGATCTATAAAATGCACCCAAATTAAGCACCAAAGGCTAAAAACGTGAGCAGGTGTTCTTACACTGCCATTTCTTGTTATTTGTTATTACATTACTTGGTCAAAGGAACATGCACATCCCACCAGGGAGGCATCTACAAGAAGTTAATAGTAATTAGCATCTGTATATTTCTCTGTTTCCTAAGAAATTTATGTATGTAGAAATAAAGAGTCTGGAATTATACTTCAGTGTCACTAAACATCCTTCTTTTTTTTTTTTCTTTCATTTTAACTTTCTAAACCTTCTATATTATTCCTGAGCAGGCATTACTCTACTTACACAGCAAGCACACTTTACATAAACTGAATGGCCATAAAGGGTTGGAATAAGTTCTCAAAGTCTCATATAATAAGTTGTCAAATTCTCATCACTTCAATCATACATATAGAAGTGAAACTACTGGAGAAACTAAAATAGAAAAAGTTTATCATCCTGAAACATTTGGGTATGATGACTGGATCTATGATTAAGAACCAACACGTTCTTACCTGCAATGTAAGCGTACCATACTAGATCACAGATTAAAATAAAATCACTTTACTGTACTGCATCCTAAGGAGCACAGCTAGAATATGACATTAAGGAGACACAGTGTTATTTTGACTCTGCAGTATCAGCCACTAGCACAGTTTGTTGTTCCACGTTTTTGGGGAATGAAAGAAAGCAGAATGACAAAATGACCATCACAAAGAAGCTGAATGGCAGCATCACCAAAATAAAATTACTGATATAGGATACGAAAGCAATGAACAATATGAATTAACAGTTTTCCAGAAATAGTCATTTAAAATTGATTTAAGTGTTACACTTTCTAACATTAGTTTAGAACGAATTTTTGTAAGTGCATGTGATGTTACACGTAATACTTGTGTACTGTGGGTATTTAAAAACTATTTTTTGAATTATGCATATTCTAAAGCTTTTGTTGAACACCTTTATCAAAACATATATATGTGTTAAGTACTTGTTCCTGTAAAATGCTCTTCTCCCAACTTAATTACAGCGAATCATTCTGAAATTGGTTTGTCTAGAATGCTGAACATATAAAGGATATTTTACTACAGTTGTAACCTGGTTCACATTCGCTCTGAAGCTGGTCAAAATACATGTGTGATTTCCTATTGGTGGCTATGCTGTTTGAATGCTCAAAGTGGCCATACCTGCATACATTATTTCATAATTAGGATGTTTGTATTTTTTTCTGTCCAGAATGACACAGAAAGCTTTAGTTTTGTAATAGACATACTACCAGTCACTGTGAAAAAGAGGAGGGTTTTCAGTGTAGCACTGCAATTGGTGAGTAAAGCCACTGTTTACAGACTGATTGTCCTGCTCAGCTCTGGTTCCTGATTGCAGCACGTACATACTGCATTCATTTTCCTGCGTTGAATGTATAGAAAAGACAGAAACTTTTCCTGTACAGGTACAGATGGTCTTTTGCTTTTCATTCTATCATAGAACTATAGTGCAATAACTGTCATAATTATCATATGATAACTGCTGATATAAGCTGGCCTTTAAGTAGAAAATGGTCGTAAGTTTTACAGATGTTCTGTTCAATGTGAGCTTTGCAAACAATTCTACATTTCAATGGGCTACACACATTCTAAGTATTCCTGCTGATGAGCATTACCATCTTCCAAACAATTCAGCTGATTCTGTAGGACAGCAAGAATTATCATGCTTCTATCCACTCTTTCTTTTAATTGCAGCATCTCTCATGCACACTGTATAAACCTAGTTCCTGATGTATCCTGCAATTCTTTGAATTCTCTCTCTTCTTTTGTGTACACTGACTTCGGCGGAAATGGATGCTGATTGCTGCCTGTGCTCAAAAATTTAAATGATATCAACAATGTTGAAACTAGATTTCGGTGAATGAAAGTGAAGAGTGTTTAGTGTGATAGGAATTTGCAAGAAAGAATTCAACAGAAGCGTCACATAAAATAAAGACGACGTCCTTCACTTCCACTGGAAGCAGAAAACAGCAAGATGAAAGGGGATTAGGGAATATAAGATTTCAGATGGAGAGACTATGTAGAGTGGACTAATGACAATCATTTATCAGACCAGCTTTAGCTCCAGTCTATAAGAAACAAGATTGTTTTATGTCTCAAATCTCCAGTATCTACAATAACGTATTTGTTAAATGTACTTCTAGTCTAGCTTTGTATCCTTTTGCATGTGATCTATCAGTCTTTAACTGTTAATTTATTAGATAACTAAGGTCTTATATCTTCTTTATTATTTGTATGCCATCATTTTATATTTAAAATTGTAGGGTAAAAATTTATTGGCTTAAAGCCAGTCAAATTGGTATGAACTAACTCTAATGTAATGAATTTAGACAAACTGGTGCACGTCAAAAATGCTGAGTCTCACCCTCTGAGACTTTTAAGGACCACAGTTACTGCAGAGTATCCTGCAAAGCTTTGGATGGCACATGGGAGGCTGTGAAAGCTTGAGTGCTGCAGGGGAGCCTACATGTAAGCAAAAATCTGAACATTCCCAGTAATCTGACAGTGTCTGAGATACACCTGTGGCTACAGCCAAGGAGTAAAGCAGCACATGTGACAACTTTTATGTTCAGGATTTTTGTTTCTATTGTCTCACCAGAAGTCAGAGTGGTCTGTTTTCAGAAAGAGGAGAATACATTTTTTCTACTTTTTCAAATCTCAGCCAGGTTTGCAAGGGCAAGCAATAGTTTTAACACAAACTTTTGGTGGGACAGACTGCACCATATGGAGGAGTGAAAGAGAAGGTTTAGTGTGGAACTCTAAATTTTATGCTACAGTAAGTTATGATGGCCAGGTAGACTAAGAATAGAGGATTTCTTCAGTTTTCCTCAGCATCTCAGCAGGTAGGCATTAATTATATTTTTTTTTTGCTGAAGGTTTAATTCTGCAAGCTGCTCAGCTCTTTAAAGTGTTATAAATTGACTTGGGAATTCTTAGCACTTGCAATAGTTGAAAATAAATTTATGAAATTAGAAAAATTTAACACTGTGACAAAACAAAGATTTTTAGTCATGCAAAGCTTTTTTTTTTTTTTTTTTTTTTTTTTATAAATGGGTATGGATAACTAAAGAAGGATGTTCATCCATTACCTCTTTCTGGATCCCAGATTACTGCCATGGCTTGGAAAAAAATGCTGTTAGTTCTTCCTTTAGCAAACACAAACCTCTCAATTGTATATTTGGCAAATGATTGTTTCATGGCTAGACAAAGTTATATTTATCCATAATTAACTTCAGGTCAATGAAAACACTTCTCAGAATGATCCACAGCAACTTCTTCTAGCACTGGAGTTTCATGAGGAATCAGATCACAAAATAACATTTAGAATAGAAAAAAATAAAATTGTTTCCACTTCGCTCTTAATTTGCCTTTCCACATAAAGATATAATTTTGTTGGGGTTCCCTTGGGAGAATGCTATCTATAAACCTTCCAGGAAAAACTGTTAAGCCTGATCAGGAAAGAAGTCATAAGGGTCGGGAAAATATGACATCTACATTTGGTTTTGTTCTGTAGTTTGTGTACATTTCCTCAAACACTAAAAAACATTACCATATGATATGGTTGCATTTTCCAGCAAGTGTTGCCACTAACTTGGACTTGTGGCTTCGTATTATGATTTCAACATTGCTCAAAAATACAGTATTTCCAGAAACACAAATAAGCCAATGCCTAACTATCACAAATGTTCTTTGTTTCCATATCTGTAATATATAAAGCATATATTGAAAAGAGTGGGATTGCTTACCTCAAAAATATAATCTTTTCCATCCTTTCCATGTACAGCTTTAACAGCACAGATGTCCAAACCACCAAATATTTCAGAACAGGTGTCAACCCAAAGCTTGTACCTGTTTCATAAAACAATTTTTTTTCTGTAAGTATCTTATTAGGCTCCTGTTTTTCTACAGCCTTAATCTAATACTGTATTTTATATAATGTTTGCTTGAAACACAGAATTTTCACTGTATTGTCAGTTTTACTGAATTTGTATTTCCTAGAATAGTAGCTTAGAGATCCTGGCCTGATCACTCTGCTTTTCCAAGTAGAATCCATAAAAACTGTGATTCTCTATCTGGACCTAATGTTACACTGGCTTCTGTCCCAGCTTATATTAATCCAAACATGTGTCTGCTCTAAACTATGAGTAACCTTATGATAAGATACGCAGGAAAACAAGTATTATTTCAGGGTATCCCATCCTGCATTTCCACTGCCATTATGCTAGTACAGCTTGCTAGTTGTGAGTGTACACTATATGGGAACTCCACGGAAGTGGCATTTATCATCTGACCAGTTTTTGTAGTTACAGCGATGCCAAAGAATTTTAGAAAGTAGGGAATGGGGCTTCTGTTTTCCTGTGAAATTCAAACTGGCACATCTGTGACAGATTTAAGTACGACAATCCTCTTGCCTATCACTCTTGGTAGTGTACTTAATTATGGATGAGTTTTATCCTTTTATCAGGAAAACTAGAATGAGATTCTCTGTCTTAAACTACTGACCACGCTGTATGTATTCCAAGTAGCAACGTTTCTATATACATCACTGAACAAGGCAAAAGAAAAATCAAGATAGGGCAGGCCTTAAGACAGTAGAAGAGGAACAGTCACATGACACTATGTAAAAGTTATGTAGCATGCAGACAAACGTAACATTCTTCATGTAGGGTTGTGGACCATTACAGTAAAATTCAACAGAAATTTAGAGAATTTTGAAGAATGGTTACAACTCTAACAAAAGATACAGTTCTTCATACAGTACTGAACTCCTACATTTCATTTTCAACCTCACGGTAAGGAATTCGGTCTGATGAATGGACAGTTAACCCATTCTACATACAGTAATGTGATTTATTTTTCTTGCCTGAAGAGCTTAATCCATCCTATGAATAGAGAAATTATCTGACTAACAAGGGAACGAAGGGGGACTTACTAGAAAAAGAGTGAGGCAATTCCTGTGACCAAGTACAGAACAGTTAGTAGCATATAAAGGGAGCCATAATACTTTGTTGAGAGCATTCTGAGGTGATGTAAGTTGTGTATATTTGCTAAATGGCAAGGATTGGCTCCTAGGACACAAAGTAGCATTGAGAACTTTAATTAACTAATAACATAGCTATGTCTGGGCATCACCAAGTGATGATATGATCTTGAAAGTTTATACAGGCAGGTATCGCCATTCCACCAATTGAAGAACATGTTTTCCTCAAATAAAATAAAAAAAAAAGAGCAGTTTTAAAGCAGTCATTTATCATAGACTTTTTTTTCTCTTTCATTGGCTAGTATAAATAAGGGCTATTTCCTTTTATAGACCGTCCCCTGATCCAACCTTTAAGCCATGATGATAAATATGCCACATCATATTATTTTCCATTACAAAAAAAAATAATGTTATAAACATAGCATTTGACTTCAATCTAGGATGAAAAGAAACTCATTGCTGGGCTGTGAGTCTTATTCATAAAAAAATACCTTTAGTAATGGTCCCCTTTCCAAGTAAACTTATTAGGTCACACTCTTCATATTTTCTTTTCTCAGGGGAAAAAAAAATCTGTTAAGCAGAATAAAAAGAAACCAATACAACTGTTCAAAAAAAAAAAAAACCTTATGGTAATATTTTAGCTAATATTTTTGTTTTCTTGTGAGAAAAATGTCCAAAATGAGAAGTTTTTTTTGAGTCCTGACAATTTCAGCATCTGTAGATGCACTGATTGGACTGCTTGCATGCACTTGCTCATAAACAACCTTTTTTTTTCTCTAAAATATCAACGTGTATCTTAGCAAGGCAAGTTTTACTGTCCTCATGGCTTTAACAGCAAATAATTAAAGTTTCTTTGAAAGAAAAAGGAAGATATTTTCTTTAAGAAACAGAAAAATTAATCAGATTTAAATAAGAACATATTTAGTAGTCAATCTTCTTCCAGCAAACACAGCTGGAGAACAACAATTGCATTTGTAAAGAGAGGTCTTGAGTAGACTACCCTGTAGTGCTTTAAACCCAAGGTTTGCACTGTAGGTTTGACCAGAGGCCACGGTTCTTGTTTTCCCAGAATCAATACAGCATGCAGCATCCCCTGAACTGACAGATCACAAAGTAGTGTCTGACACGAACTGTGAGGTGTGCACAACTACAATAGGTCAGCATTCTTGTGGCCCAACTGGGGAGCAGCGCCTCTCTGAAATGGAGGGCTCAATGAAAATACGTAACATTGAAATTTGCTTGTTCTTTGCCTCATCATCATCCGTTACTGCTCCACATTCGTCTTTACTAAATTTCTAGACTAACATTTGTGATCAGTCAGCAATGTTGACTCAGGCAGCACTTTCAAAACACTCCTTTCTAAATCATGAGACGTATTATAAATGCCCTGAAGTGCACATGCATCAGATTTGATTGCTTTTGGTGTGCCTTTAAAGTACTTCAGCTCTTCAGAAAACTTCAATTTTATTTTACTTCCTTTCTCTGCATTGCATGTAATCACACTAAAAGCACGGCACACCCTTGCTGTTACAAGAACACATCCCTCTTTTCTATGCTTTTGTCTTCATCAGCATAAATATTTTGGTTTGTTGCTAGTATGTTTTAGTGGGAATATACCTACATGATTTAATTATGTTACGTTCAAAAGTGGAAGCAGAACCAAAGCAACACAGAGCATTTACAGTGAGGTGGCTTTGCAAGGTTAGCATTTTGTACTCGTTGCCCATGCTTGATACTATTTAGTTTTCCTTATGGCCAAATTAAAGTGCTTTTTTTTTTTTTTTTTTTTTTACAGAGAAGCAGTTCATGGACTGTAATTACACACAGTAAAGCACACTCTTTCCTTCTTAGTGAAGGCATAACCTCACAGTCTAAAGGAAGGTGGGAGGGGAGTGAGAATGAGAAAATAATGTGGCTCCACTCCATCCCCAGAGGGGAGATCAGTGAGGACACAGTCTAGACGGGGGTTGGACAGCAGGGAGCTGTAATTCCCGTCTTATTTGTTTTCACCTTTCTTAGGGCAGGCAATGGTTCAGTTCAGTTTCCGTGTCTCTCAGCTACAAGTAATTGTAGGTCCAGATTTAAAAAAAAAAAAAACAAAACCAACAACACAAACCAAACCAACCAACCAACAAAACAAACAAAAAACAACAGAAAAAGACTACTGTTGAACTTTAAAGCACTGTTTAGATTACACTTCTACTGTACAGAGTTTTCAACATTCGTAGATGTACTGACTGATTGGGAAAATTTTAGGGAAAATAAAGCTGTAATGTGAAAGAGAAACCTTTGGAGAAGGTGAAAAAATAAAATTAATAGCTATAAAATGTGTCACAGCTTTTCTTTGCATGTAGAAGAGGCCTATATTTTGTGATAGAACAAAATGAGCAGTACGGAGCAGTATTAGAGCGAGGCTTCAAAACGGTACTGCAGACTGTGATTTACTGGGTTGCTAAGAGGTAACCAGAACAAGGATGGGAGAGAAAAGCACAAGAAACCAAAGTACAGAGCAGGAATGATGACATGAGGGGAAAAAAGCTTTGTTATATCTCAGCATCTGGGCAGAAAGACTCACAGTGCAGTTGACGGGAAGATTCAGAAATGACAAATAAGCAATTCAGTAGGAAAGAGAAATACAATTTAAATAGGCAAAGTTAAGACCAAATCACTTTGTTACAGTATGTGATATAGGAGAAGAAGTTTAAACACTGTGACATGAGGTAAGTACAAGAGGTCAAATGAACCAGAGGAAATGACTGGTAGGTTGAATCTGAAAATGGCATATTCTGAAGGGAATTCCAGGAGTTTTCTAGGTGCAGATATATATTTAGGAACTCAAAGGTGTATGTAAGCATGTAAGCCTAGTAGTTAACTTGGATACTTAACTGAGACAACTCATGGGGAAACACTTGTCTCATGTTTTTTCATCTAGTTCCAAATTTTCTTTTTTCCAAAATGAACAGAGGATTTTCATTTACTGTAAACTGCACACCGATGTGATTTAAAAAAAAAAAAGATTTAAAATAAAATTCCTTTTTTTAAAAAATTACCTTTTACATGAGACTTGACTTACTTATCTGACATAGCAATTTGTTCCAACATTGCAGAGCCCGTGTTTGTCTTCCAGTTTCCAGATATGGAAGTCCTCCTGAAAGGGGAAAAACATTACAAAGAGAGCCAGTAGTTTTATATTTTTCCTACCTCCTAAATTATTCTGATTTTCACATGGATACTAAGGCAGTATTCACATATTTTTCATATTTGACAGCTTATAATATGACATCTAAAACATGATGAATTTTAACAGGCTTCACAATGTTATGACGTATGACAATGAAATTTTTGTTCCCCATTAGATCACTTAAGAAAAATTTTAAAACTACTATGATTAAGTGCAAGTGTTAACAATAAGATTTTATCAGTTATAAATTGATTGAATAACCTGTAACATATTAATAACGCAAATGTCACTGAACTGAATCTTCTCATTTCTGATCCATAGCACTGCAGATTTAAATCCCAGTACTTGAAAGTCAAGGTGTCAGTTTTGAACGTCTCCAGTCTGTTTTAGATCTTGATTTTGGTTTCTCCTCCAGTTGCTAGTTTGTGAATATAATCTAAACATCCTATTTTGAGGCTTGAGAATACTATCTTTTATTTTATCTGTAAGAAATAAATATCTATATGTATTTTTCTGCTCCTCGGACACCAGGTTGGTTAGCAGGTATGAGAAGATTACTCTTTCCTGAAACCTAAATGCTGTTTTAAGAATAGGCTTAGGACACAAATCATAAAGTGTTTCTAGTTAGTAATATAACAGGAATATCTGCAATGTATGAAAGTTTACTAGGCAGCAGCAATAGTTTTCTCTCAATTTTTTATTGATCTAATTACGAGGGTCAGTAGCAATTGTGGGGGAATGTCAACCTTACTGTGGAAGTCTCATTAAGTTACCTGAATTTTAAAGTGTGAAGTTCTAATATGTCTTATTTTTTGCTAGGAGAGAATAATGAAAAGCGAAGGTCCACACTCAGTGCTGTGTTTAAGGTAACTTTTCCCAGTAATAAGGCTATTTAGTGATATTTATATACATGTGTGTGTACTAACAGAACAATTAAAATGTTTAAGCTCACTATTACTCCACATACATTCTGCAGACTTTACTTCTTACAAATCATGACTGAACTCTATTGCAGCCTTCTCAAAAGGCATTCCTTAGCACGTACAATTTAAGGTGTCTTTTAGGAAATGTGACCAATTCAGAAAAAACCCCCCGAAGACTTCTAGTAAGTATTTAGTTCAGATGCTCAGCTGCACTGAGATAATCTTAGCACTGTTGAGTAGAGAAAATCACAGAATCATGGAATGGTTTGGGTGGGAAGGAACCTTTAAGATCATCTAGTTCCAACTCCCCTGTTACAGGCAGGGACACCTCCCTCTGGACCAGGTTGCTCACAGCCCCATCCACATCATTTCCTCCATTTTTACTAAATGCTGAATAATACAAAAACCAACTCCAAATACATTTGAATGCTTTGCACTTAGGCTTAACATGTTTTCACTTGATTTGGTGTTTGTAAACATGAAGAAAAGCTGTTTTAAAATTGGAAAAAAAGGAATTATGTTTGCTACATATAGTAACTTGACCTTTCTCTTTTTGAGAAACTCTCTGCTTTGTTTAGTACTGTGTGAAGCATGCATTCCAAATTGTCTTGACAAGTATTGTCACATAATATGCAGAAAGATCTACCAACAGTTCTTGTGTATGTAGTCTATTTAGCACCTTGTTCCTATAGCATTATTGTTCTTTGGATGGTATGCTCTACTTTTGCTTTATTGAAGTTTTGGTCAAAGTACATTGTTATGCATTCAGTTTATTCCATCTGGAGAAGAGATTTAAAGGTAGTATTTTTGTGTTTCTGTTTTTCTTCATTCTGTTTGATCCTTTACACTCTATTTCCTTGAAGTCAGATGAATTCTGTAATGGTACCAAGTGCCGTTAAGCATGCGTCACAAAATGTTTTGAGAAGCTGTGGTATTTAGAGAGATCCAGTGTTGCATTTTGGCTATAATCTCTACTGACAGATGATAAGCACCAGTGTTTTGTGAGTCATGCATCCACTTATACCACAATTTCCCACAGAATTATAAAAATGAAACTCTTCATAACTCTTTAAACTAGAAAAACAAATGCTCGGCTTCTATTTTTTGTGGTTGCTCTCTAAGTACTCTGTTCCTGTGTCAAAGAAGAAAATGAGAACCAGCTGTAAAACAATATACTACTCACATAATGCATATGTATGCATATGAAGAATTTTATAGGCATTTGGTAAATCTCCTTTCACAGTGCTTTGTAAAAATGAATCAGTATTTCATTTTTTGTGATTTAACCATATGAAAGAAAGTAGAGAAAAAAAATGATTGCTAGGCTTTTAGCATCTGCAGGAACCCATAGTTTCTGAGGGAACAGAAGCGCAAAAATAAATAAAGTTAGCAGAAACAGGCTGCCATTTTAATTGTTTTTTCTTTCTTTTTTTTTTTCCTCTCTGATCCTTAGACCAACTGCTTCTTTTGTAAAGAAGAAACATTCTTGTTAAAAAGTTATAAATTTGCCATGGCTGAATATTACAGTAATTATTCTAGAGAATAAGCAGAATTTTAATTTGTCAGTCAAGAAAAAAAAAAAAAGAAGTGCTCCTTCCTATGAAATGTAGTGGTTCAGGTTCTACCACAGGAAATGAACCATCAAGTTACTAATATTGCATCTGATTACTGGTACCCAGAGGTGTGTCACAACCATTAACAGGTGGGCTTTACTGCTAAGACTGTGCCACTTGGGAACTGTAAGACAGAGACAAATCAACTCTGTGTATTATAAACAACAGAGGAAGGGAGAAATATGTAGTGGAGTACAAGAAATTTGCCCATCAAAGCACCCAGAGACAGAAAAGCACTGTCCTAACCTTGAAGAGGTTGAAATGGCTGTATGAAAAGGTCTGAGAAAGAGAAAGAAGTCTGACTGGTGACTGGAAGTGGAGGGAGAGCACAGTAGTTGATTGGCACTGGTAGAGTAAAAGGGGCAGAGGAGAAACCAGGGCAAGGAAAAACGATTAGGGCATAAGAGGTAAGGACTAAGATACAGAAAGGTAGAAGTGGTCTGGAAGAGAGGTGGGACTGGATCAAGATAGGGTTTTGACTCATTAGAAGTATTTAGTTTTTATTTTTTAATCAAAAGGGGAAGGGTGTGTATTGAGGCAGGACCAACACATCTGAAATTCTGTAGGGAGCTTGAGTTATAGAGATTCTGCACTGCATGACTAATAAAAAAGGGATTTTGGATCAAGGATTCCAGAAACCACCCGATCCTTGCAATTTGAGTGTTCTGCCATTGTCAGTGTGTACAACTCAAATTTCCAACACTGTTTTTGCAAAATTTAGATAGTTTTAGATTCAAAATAAAGCAGAAGAATTGAGTGTCTGTACTGCTGGATGGATCTGACCTACGGGGACACTGTCCACACTGTTCTGTCTTTTCTTCCACTCAGACATACAACAAGAAACAGATGCACCGTTAAGTTATTCTTAAGAGGCCCAATCTTGGATGTTCTTTCTCAAATGCCCTCCAAGGCTCGTGTCAGGAGAGGCAAGCAGTTGCTCAGAGTTTTGATCTCGTGTCAGCAATGTCATAGGGGAGGAGTCACAGTACATGGCTCTCCAAAATCAACCTAAGGAGATGCATTTTGCCCTTTGCCCCCATCCTGGGCAGGAGATTCATTTCTAATAGAGTTTGTTGCTTGTTTCTAAATTACTTGAGACCTAACGCTAATTCTATCTTTAATAGTAAAAAATATTTCATGCATTTTCTTTAACCTAACTACAACTTTTGCTTCTCTTTATGGGTTGCTTGAAGTTCAGTTATTTTTACTAATGAAGAACTTTCATGTACCTTACTTGTTTTTTAATTCAAATGTCAACATATAAGAAATCTCTTATCCATTTGTGCTTTTATCCAAGTATTTTTTTCCTGCCTGGAAACATGAGGGAACAAATACATGAGATGAATTAACTTATCTGAAAAACATGGATGAAATGATTGAATGTCAAATTACACTGATAACTGATAGTTGAAATAGAGTAAAAATATGCATAAAGACAGTTACCACAGATCAACTAATACCTCATAGTCTGTTTTGTTGCTCTAAAACTGAAACACCATTTTAGCCTCTCATACAGTCATGATCTCTAAACATATCCCTATAAAATTAGAAGACATTTTACCCATATATACGAAGGCCATCGTAAGATACGAATTTTTCTTAATATTTTATGTTAAAAGGAGAGTACTTCCTCCCATTAAAGTTTTATCCTTCAAGTTGGTGTGAATGAATGCCATCTAAACATAGAGGGAAAAGAACATTTGACAAAAACAAGTTCTCTATAAAAAACAAATCCCTTTCATTTCTTTAAATGAAAAAATAGTTAAAGTTTGTCAGGAACACTACTCCGGCAGGCTCACCTGTTATGTTACCCTCCTCCTCCCAGTGACAATCAACTTAAAGAAAAAAGTGTTGATAAATCCAGAAAGTCTAAAATACTGTCTTTCTGAAGAGTATGACAATGAAGGCATGGAGTCACCACATTTCTACTCAGAGTCTCATCCAACAGTCTTAAACTTATTGGTGCTTATCAATTTTCAAACAAATGATGAAAAGATAAGTTTTTGGCTCACATGTATGCTTTGTAGTTACTGCCTATCTTTTGGATCCTGATGTCATATTTGGAGTCTATGAACGGTTCAGTAGTGGCGTAGGTCTGAGTAAGTGCTACCACGCTGGCTATGTCCTGAAAATCGTAGTGGTTGTCTACCTTGATCTGTAGTCATCATGCCACAAGTAAACGGCAAATGCAAAAGAAAAAACAGCAATTAGGAATAAAGTGTAGACTTCAGTTTCAAATGGCATTCATGAGAAATATAGTTTTTGATAGCATCAGTTTATAAAGGGCATTTGATATTTTATCTGATTTCTAGATTCTGTAACATTCCTGCATTAAGGTATCTAATTTTCTGTGCAAAATATTACCTGCTCATCCATCGAAAGCAACTTGCAGATAGTGGATTTTTGTTTTGCTTTTCAATTGTTTTTAACAGTTTTGATTGATAACTTTTAGATCAGTTGCTTTTAGGAGATTGTTTAAAGGTGTGGTAATGTGCAACACTAATTTTATACAGCTGTTCTTGATTTTCTAAACTGCTCATGTAACTGTATGTACACGGTGCCCACCACGTACTGTCTCATCTGTGTCATGTATCTCCCAGGAGGGAGGACATGAAGGCTCATGACGTTCTGATGAGCGCACATTCACACGGAACACAGAAGGTTGGCTCAGGTTGTTGGAATCAGTTTTCCCATTTGTCCTACTTCTTTGCAAGGAGTCAAGCATTCTAGGAGTAGAACTTCCTAGACTTAAAACGCTGTGATAAATGTGAGGAATACTGATTTAGAGGAAGAGTGAGAAAGAGACTTTACATGGCAGGCTGAGGTATTAATTTTTGACAGGGAGAGCTTATCTCTACAGTTGAGTTCAAAGGAAGTTAGTTGAAGTAGGGAGAAAACGTGACTCAGAAGAGAAGTCTTAGGGATGGGAGATAATAGGAGAGGGAAACTGGAATGCCAATAATTCTTTACCCAAAGTGCATTTCAGGAAGGAGAGGAAAGGGTGCAAGGATTACTATGTATCATACTATCTAACATTAGAAGAAGTTTGCAACTTCTTACTAGCCCAGCATCTGGTTTGCTTCCACTGCCAAACGGTACTTAAAAGAAGACCTGTAGCCTAGAGTGCCCACAGCTGAGAGATAGGAATTGTGTATTAAATGGAGTCCAGTGAACTGAGAAGAAGTCAGGCCAAATACTGAGGCCAAAAAGCCCAAGTATTTGCTCTCAGCTCTTGGATTCAGAATGATGCAGAATAATTTGTCGTTTGAGAGCCAGAAAACCAGATACAATGCCTGGTCTCAACTCAGTTTCTGAAAATTTAATAGTGTATGTGAATCTAATTACAAGTGGAAACACTACTCCTAGCAATGCCTTTTGGGAGATCTGGGATACAAGAAGAACCTTTACTTGGGCTCTGGTAGTAAGCGTTCCACTAGAAAAGACTGGCATTTAATCTTTAAGGACTTAAAATACTTTATAGCTAAAAAAAAATCTAGATTTTTATTTGTAGACATTTGATTGCTGGATATTTTTGTCCAACAGATTTTCTATAAATGAGAGGTGAATATTGAAACTTTGATATAAACATTATAATACTTCAAGTATGCAATCCACAGAAACTAATGTTTAAGTAATTAGTGGTTAATTCTGCGCCCAGTTAATTTGGCTGCCAGATTTCTTCTGACTTACTAAGTAAAAAATAAAGCAAAACAGTTGTAGGCAAAAGATCATAGCATACTAGTCAAGCTGCACAATTTTTGAATGAATACAAATAAATCAGCTTTCTATTTCTTGTGGCAAATATATTCATAGAGCTTTTGGAGACTCAAGATGATAAATGTAACTATTCTCTGATGATTTGTTTTAAAATATAAAACACACTACTGAAGTGTTTTCAATGAGAGAAACATAATCTGTAATGACTACAAATTTTCAATGACATCAATGAAAGTGTGATTTAAATCATATCACTTGAACCATCATTGTGAGAGAAGTGGTATCAAAACAACAGTACTCACCACTGAAATGCAATTACTTTGGAGAAAGAAAGCAGCAGTTATATAGTGGTATGAAACAATCACAGAGAATACATTAAGACAGGAAACGAAGAAAGAATCTGGATCAGGCTGTAACTAGTAGAGAACCAAGGCAAAACCACCCTAGAATCCCAGGTCCAAAAAGTTGGATTGTGCAAATAGACATTGACTCTTAAACAGTTTCACCACAGTCAACTAAATTAATTAACAAGATTCTACTTCAGGAAAGCACCTCAGTATATTTTAAAAAGTGTCCTAAATATGGAACACATAAACTGCCTGAGAAAGTGTCAATATGTAAAAATTAATATATACATTTATTTTTCTAAAGAGAGGTGCTTTCTTGAATAATAGACAAGCAGAGATTTGCAAGGGTTAGGACCAAAGACAGAATTTGGACAGCGAAAAGTCAAAATATCCAGGAAAGAAAAGAACATGCATATTCTTTTAGACAAACACCCGTCCTCCTAACATGCAGTAAGTAGCATCTGCACCTTTCCCATGCCTGAATGAGCATGTCCAATCTTCACAACAACAGGAAATGTCGGCATTGTTAGCTAAGAGGGAGAACAGAAAGGAAATGTTAGAGAAATCAGCTGTGAGTTAAATGATTAAGCTGCACCATTTATGAAAATGCTTTAAACAGCCATAACAAAGGCAAATCTGCTTTTGGCATGTGGTTATTTGAATAGATATCCACAGAGTGTTCTGATATTCCATTTAACTGCAACTGTTAGTTTATACTGAATTGGGATGTATTAAATATTGCTGTTTACATCATCTCAGCTGATTACAAAATCACAAGTGGTACTGCTTATTTTAGGTTCCATTTCAACAAAATGAATCTACTGGAAAAAGCTTGAGAGGCAGTTCTAGGAAAAAGTCCCGTGAAGCGGTGATATGCTTGCAATAACATATTAAAGTTAGTTCAGGATTCAGAGGAAAATCTCTCTCGTGAAAAGTCATAAAAATACTTGCCACTCCTTAGAGAGGTTTTGATCTGGAGAAGCACTGAACAGTTCAGACTTCACTGTGAACTATTCTTCTGTTTCTTGGCAATTTTAAGATTGAGGTTTACTTGCAGCAAAGCAGTTCTTCAGTGCTGGATACATGACATGTTATAGTTTAAGTCTTTTAAGACTCCTTGCCCAGATTTTAGTGCTCTGATTCTAGCGGGCATTTTCATTCTGCTCTGAATGGTTTGTACAGAAGGAAAAGAAAAAAAGGCCACACCTCATAATCTTCTCAAAGACCATACAGCCAAAGCTGTCAATAAGACTAAAGAAGAAATGCTTAGTATTTCACTGACATTTCCGGGGTGCCTATCATGGCATAGCTGGAACTTTTGACACCCATCACTGTAGCCCACTTGTAATTTCTTTCATTTAGCGTGGAAGCTTTTCTAGAATGCACAGCAGATGGCTGGCATTGCCTGACTTTGCAGTTCCTAGTCAGTTCACTGCTGCTCTACAAGACACGCCACTGGAGTCAGCCTTACCTGTTCCTTCCCCCTCCCTCATATTTCCTAGAAGAAGTATATGGCTGCTTTAGAAGGAAAATGCATAATGGACTTTGTTTGCTTTCTTCTATCCCTCTCTACTCCCTCCAAAATAATATTGGTCCTGATAACAGCAATCACGAACTGAAGGCTCTACAAGAGAGGCTTGGAATTTCTCTTGTAATGCTGAACATCCTTTCCTGAGAATGAACTTACAAATTCACCGGGGAAGCACTCTGACATAAGAGAAGATTATTTCCTAACAATTCCTTTTGGAAAAATTGTTTTTATTACTAAATGACCCAGCTGCAGCTGAGATTTCAATTTGCGAGCATGAACAGAGAAAATTTCACATATAACAAAGTAACAGACTAGAACTCCCCTAAGTAATGCATCCAGTAAAATACTAGTGCTCATATGCTGTGCTCTTCCAAGACTTGTTATACTAAAAAGCTTGTACTTATCTCTTGGGTGTAGTATGAAACAAGACAAGGGTATACTATATCAAAGAAGAATTTAACTGAGAGTAAAATTAGAATAGGTAAAATAGAACTCTACTTAATCAGTAGCTTTTTACGTGTGACAGTATTTACACAGTGTCAGTTCAACATTCTCAGCAGTGCTGAAGTATGCAGTGTAGGATGTAACCAAGCTGTACATTCAACTACACTTTGTGATACTGTCACATTCTGTTTTATTACTGTGTACAGAGATGCAAGAAGCATTTTGGGAATTGTTCTTTGAATGCAAATTACATACAGTTGTTTTTTGTTGTTCTTGCATTTGCTTTTTCCAGAGCTGTCAGTTACTGACAATTACATAAATATTGAGAATTTTGATTGGCTTCGAAAAGCCAAAAGCACTTGTAAAAGCATTATACAGTAAGGGCCAGACATACTGCAATTTCAAATTAAATTTCTTTGTAAACTGTAGGAATGCAAAGGCCTATCTATGTAGTCAGTCAACATCTAGTTATTTATTGCTCTCATATTTTAAAAACAGCTACTTTTTCTTTTCTTTTTTCAAATTTTGACGAGGGAGGGAACAAATCATTGTCTGAATTCAGAAGGGCAGCAGCACATTTTAATGATTGAGCTACAAACCACTGACACGGGGTTTGTAATGGAAATGCTGGCAGATATCTAAGTATAGCAGTACAAATGGCACTCCTGTAATTAAGAAGACCATGTATTTTCCTGTGATTCCATAGCCGTGGAATCCTCTGAGGACCATAGGAACAAACACTAACTCAAAACAAAACAAAAAAAAAAAACCACCCAAACCAACTCTGCTTTCTCCCAGAGAAAAATGTGAAAATGTGCTAACATCATTTAAGGAAAGACAACTCATTTTGCTCTGGAGTCCAATATCAAGATTTCATGCGGTATACCACATCCCAGTTTAGACAGTGAAGAGGTTGTTGCAGTAGAAAAAGGCGCTGAATATTGCATTTCAGAAATCATACAGGCAAAAACCAGGTAGCATAAAAGGCAGTGAAATATTAAGTCTTCCCAGTGCTTTTCTTCTTCTATCACTGTGACAGGCTCACGAACCCAGGGCTGATGAAGCTGTAGTTATTGTGCTTTTCTAGCAGCGTTCTCTTTATTCCTGCTGTTGCTTTAATCACCACAGTTCTCCCATTGTATAAAGAGACTGTGGCATCATGCAATCGCTTTGCTAACACTAACTAGATTCCAAGATTGTGTGGTACTGTACTGTCAAGCAATAACTCGATCCGAGTCCTCTCCTCACCTCTTTCCAATCTGTTCTTTCCTGTTACTTTGTCTTAACAGGCAGTCTCAAGACTGGATAAACATTATGTATGGTACAACTGTGCTACTGACATTGAAAGTGTACCAGCTCCATTCCTTTAAATTCCCATTATAGTTACGTGGTAGTAAGTTATTTTGAGAGAAGGTCTGGCAAGCATGCATGGATCAGTTTTAAGTTGAGTTGATACTAATACAAGTCACTGCATGTGTACTTTCAAAAGTATTTTTTGGGGGGAGGGCTATTTTACAAAAGCATTTCTTATTTTTCAAAGGTGTTCTTAAATTCAGAATAGTATAAATTCTACTATGACAAAAATAGAGGTAACAAATCAGAATAGAATATTGGAAGGCCAACAACAGAAATTACATTGACGAATTTGACAGTTCTTATATATGAGAGATGGACCATTCTGCACGAACCCTTGCATATACATAAAAATACAGGAAAACTATCTCTTTATTGTTTTTTAGGATAAATGGGAGTTCTATTATAAATTAAATAACAATACCATACACAATAATCATAGAATCATAGAATTAGCTAGGTTGGAAAAGACCTACAAGATCACCTAGTCCAACCATCCACCTACCACCTACAACCCCACTAAATCATGTCTCCCAACGCTATATCTAAACGTTTCTTGAATAATATATTGAATAATATATTATTGTGAATCAATGAGAAAGAAAAACACATGATAAACATGCAATAAAATTTTTCAGAGCTCCTTCAACATCTCTCATGGTCATATATTCTACATTTTTTACTGGAATTATTAGTATTAGTTCAGGAAAACCAAATATATTACTATAGAATGGTTTGGGTTGGAAGGGGCCTTTAAGACCATCTATTTCCAACTCCCCTGTTACAGGCAGGGACACCTCCCTCTAGACCAGGTTGCTCACAGCCCCATCCAGCCTGGCCTTGAATGCTTCCAAGGAGGTGGCATCCACAACCTCGCTGTGCAACCTGCTCCAATGTCTCACCACCCTCACAGTAGAGCATTTCTTCCTAGTATCTAGTCTAAATCTACTCTCTTCCAGTTTAAAACCATTTGCCTTGTCCAGTTGCTACATGTCCTTATAAAAAATTCCTCCCCAGTTAATTACATACATGCATTCACTATATTAATTTTCCCTAATACAGATAGTCTACTATCAAAATAATTATAACAGTAATGAAACTATCTAGATTTATACTAGAGAAATAACAATCTCAAGCAGAAGTTATACTGACAGAATTTCCAAATTCAGAGAGAAACTGAACCCAATATTCTCAAATTGATGAAGAAACACTAATTAAGGCAAGCATGCATTCACAACAAATATATCACAGAAGCATGTTTCTCATGTCATCAAGTCTTTCAGGATCACATCATGACATCTGTTGGATTAGCTAGCTTGAGACCACAAAGCATTTTGAAATGGCTGACACTTTGGGTTTTTCTCTTCCATGGATGTAAGTTATTACATCAAATACTCCTTTTCTGTGTTTCTAGGATGACTAGCAAACTGGCTTCAAAAACAAATTAAGTTGAAAGATTCATTAGTTACTGGTCAGAACCTATTTTAAAGACCTAAAATCTGTGAAATATCATAATGTTCTTCTGAAATGTCTAGATATTTCCAATGCGCTACATATATTGTCTTTATAAAAGATTTAGGATTGGGAAGCTTAAAGAACAATGCAAAAACTGCTCTGTGGAAAGGAAGGTCTTCAAGTAGGTGCTATAACTGTCAGCTCCAAGTAGTTAGTTAACAGAATTATAAAGCTCACAAACACCAATCTGATTAACGTTGTGTTTGTGAGGAATCACAATATTTTCACATTCTAATGCTACCTGTATATTCACTGCATTTTGATTTTAAAAAAAGTCATTGCACTTCTTACTAAGAAGTACGTGGTGATTCTCTTCCTCTTGAATTCACCATTGTGAGTTCTTTTAAACTGAATTTTTGCCCCGTGCTTGCAGTTTCAGGGCAGCAGCAGCAGCAGGAGGAAAAAAATGTTGAACTTATCAACAAGAGTCATGTCCTTCCAGTGAACCTGACAAAATAAACTCAACTGGTATTTTAAAAGGAAACAAAACTTACATTGTAACTAGAGGCGGCCACAGCACTATTATTAGCCTGACGAATGTACCTTCACTTTTTAGGATTTGTGTAGTGATCAGAGATTTGACATCCCTCTCTAACAACGTATTTTTGTTTTGTTAGTTGATTCTCTTCTAAAAACAACTAACGCTCTTAGTCAAAAATCTTACTTTTTTTTTAGTCCCCTCAGTGGAATTTAAACTAGTTGCTAAATGTGACACAGTTTTACCATAATAAAATTGGAAGGAATTGCCTAATTAAACATCTGACTTTAAAATTATGGAACTATATACATATACCCTGTTCTGTTATGTTCCATAACTAAAATGCATTCTCTCCCTGTTAATAATGCTTAGGAAACCTGTTGGTTACCGGCTCTGCTGGACATTTTTCTAAACAGTTAAACTGCACAGAAGTCTCTATATAAAATGTCTGTACTATCTTGAAATGCCTCTTTTTTTTTTTTTGTCTTCCCAAATTTAGGTAGCTATGTAGTCCTTATATTCTTGATTAGGTTGAATTTGAAAATGAAATGGCATTTGCTATATTCTGACCATTACAGATTCTTCAGTTACTTGATTTCTGACCAAAATACACTAGAGATCGTAGATGAAATTCGTACAAGTTATCTGATAACAATAAAGCCGACTTGCAGTCAGAAGCACTTCCAAGCAGAAGGGCATGAAAATCTAATGAAGCCATCTCTTATTGCCTGCACAACAGCAACAATAATAATTATCATTGCTTGTTAGCATTTCATTTGCATCAGTTATAAAATTACAGATTATTTATACTGAGTTTACAAAGATAAGTAATATCTACCCACCTTCATTTTATCTTGTCTTTGATATCTGGCCACTTAAAGATTTCAGAAATCTGTTTATCACACTTTCTAGTTTCATATACTTAAATAACAGCTAAATGTACCATTGCCATCTTCTACATTACTGATGTGAAGGTCGTTTAGTTAACTAGTAGATGGTTATAGAAGTAACCAGCCTTAATCTATATTGGTATTTGTATCTTTCTGTATGTAATGGGAATAATAATTATCCTTCCCTACTTCAGAAATTTTCTGAAGTTTTATGAGAGAGGTTTGCTGCACTGTAAGTCTATCAATTTAATATAAATCCTTAAAAGTTAAGCTTCAAACACTAAACTGCTGAATGCTTTGTAAGTTCTTCACTTTTAAGCAATGCCTGGTATTGTACTGTAAATATTTTATTTCCAAGAGATACGATTTGAATTCTTGTGAATTTACTGTTAATTATTTTAATTAAGACAGAATACAAAATATAATAAATGCCATATATAAAAATAAACTAGGCAGAAGCCCTCTGCTGGCAACAATGCAGAAAACAGTGATTTGAAGGTGGTATTCACTCCATTTAATTTCGTTATGGTTGTGTTGACTAGAAAAGCCACAATAGAATAAAAAGAAAAGGAAAAAAATAGCAACACACACAAAAAAGTGTACTTCATAAACATGACTTACCTTGTTTAAATATTTGTCTTTCCAATAATTCCCAAGCAAAGTTCATTTAGCCACTCTACTTCCATGTCATTTATTTGTGGAACATGCATCAGACTAAATCTAATTTTGCTCTGCTTGCTTTGGAGAAAGGAAATTAAAAATGAAATAAAGAAGGTGTCCTTTAATTCATTCTTTTCTTTCTCAGAAACAGGCAGGAAGGCTCCTAAATCAATAAACAAGCAGTACTGTCTGTAGTCTATTTGGTTTAAAGAAAACAAACCCAAGATAAGTTAGGGTTTGAACATGCAGAAGTTCCCTGTCACCAGCAGGGGTAGCTCAACATATTCCTCTGGTGACTAAGAGCGGCAGGAACACCACACTTCAGCAGCTACTATTTCTCAACAGAGAACAATTCAGAGATGTTAAGTCAAATTTTCTACCATCTCGTACCTTTTCAGAAAAAGAACAGGTGTAAAATCTATAGAGAGTAACATTTTATATTCCCTTCACACAAGTAGCAAGACAAGGGAGAATCAAATATGCTTTGTATTAACTTTTCAGAAATACGTATGTTAAAGAAAACTAAAAGCTCAAGTGAGTGAAAAGAGTTGAGATTTAATTTGATTTAGAGTGCAAAGTCATCAGAGAGAGCCAAATGCACATTAATTGTGGTTTATTTATTCAAAACAGAGGGTTAAAGTAGATTACAAACGAAAGGAGTGCAATACGAATAGGGCCCTGTGAAATGCTGGGCCACCCAACTTCCCACCTCCTGGGAGCTGATGCAAAATTGGGTACCCCTTGTACATAGTTCCCTCCATTGCCATTAACATCACCTCATGAGACTGGATCTTCTGAAGCCAGTTCTCTTTGTACTCACTGAAATCAAAACATGCTTCAACATTACCTTATATAACGGGACACTGCCAAGTAAATCTGAACCAGGCAATCGGTCTAAAATAACTTTGCACTTAAGTTGTTCAATTAAAAAAAAGTTATCTAAGTCAATACACCAGTGACGTGACAGTAGAAAAATCTTATACTTCTAATGCCAGTAGTGCATGAAAACAGAAATTTTTATGAACAAGAAAAAGTAAGTATTATGGCAATGAATCAAAAAGAGCAGTTCTCACAGGTTTCTAATAGAAATTCTAGAGAAGACAAAATCGTGGCAGAGATCTATTATGTTTTGATTCTGGAATGTCAGTATTTTATTCCATTTCAATCATTCTAAGAACTATTTTGCAGACTGCTGCCCCTGAAACAAAATATAATTCCACAACCTTATAATAAAATGACCCAAATTGTTGTGACTGTAAACTGAATGCATATCTTTTTCTATAGTATTTAGGAAGTGACAGCTATAGGTACCATCCCTTTTTAAGCGGGCTATAGTACATATGTAGATACTGGGATTTAAAATCCAGGAAAACTCATCTATTTTGTGAAATACCATTCTAATTGGGGTTTTTAATTATACAGGTTTTGTATGGGATATGTATTGTGATTATACAGGTAGTTTTTAGGAAAAATAAACGCAACGCCAAATGAAAACTAGGGAGAAAAGAACTCCAGCAAAGCATCAAAAAGGCAACAGATAAACTACGACTGTGGAGAATCCTGCCTACAGTCATTCTAAAATAAGATTCATTTCTCACAATAGGGAGAGAATAGGATACATATATGTAAAAAAAACCTACATTCTGTAGACAGTCAGGAACTATTGTGCAGAGCAGGCTGTCCAAACAAAAGGCATCACGTAGATTCAAACAGCTCTACAGCTGGAACAGGCTGCAAGCTCTCTGTTGGATAGCCCCTTATAATTAAAGAGCCTGTGAAAAAGCTGCTTGGACAATCCCTAAGCAACACAGTTCAGAGCAACCTGACATAACTCAAATATCAAAATGAAGCCTGCCCACAAAAATGCTCCTGATCAATCTCCAGGAAACAATAAACTGACTTCACAATGCTGTGTCTTATGAAAAATGAAGTACAGAGTTAAGAGATGCCTTCCCAGGGAAGAAATGAGAACATCCTAAAAACAATGAGTTTGTTCTGGAGCTCAGGGGAAGCAGCACTTTGGTCCATGGAACTCTGCATGTAGGAAGTTCAACAGACGGTAGTCTAGTGTTTTTAATACAAGTTGCTAGGGGATTTTAATACAAGTTGCTAGGGGACATTAGATAAAAAAGAAACAAAGATGGCCATTAGTGACCTTTAAGCTTTTCCTGAACGCTGATAATAGAAACTGATGATGAATAGTAAAAGTTAATAAGGAACAAGATAACCCACTGTCCAAAAAACCCCACTGAGAATTGTAAGACCTATGCAAAATTAGTGTTTCCACTGAGAACTTTGACTGTAGCCAGGTTTCCTGCCTTCTTTCTATATCGTACACATCAACAAATACAGCAAACAATCCACAATCTGCATTATTTAACTGCATTTTACTAGAAAATAGAAATGAATTACTCAATTTTAGGTTTATTTAGCTAGACAAAAAAGAGAAAGTGCCAAGTGCTTTTTGTACTGTGTCAATAATGAATTCATGTAATCAGTGACTATGTCCCTTGAGAAACAAAGTTTTCTGCCTCTTATTAGCAAGTGTTAGTTACATCAGATGATAAGCAAGAAGTGGGCACTGTTCAGTCCTGCTTCATGCTTCATTAGTGTTATGACACAGTTTGCTATGATATCATGGTTTACATAACAAACTAAAGGAAAATCAGCATCATAACAGTGCAGTAAAAGAGGCCCTGTACTGTTAAACTGTTTATACAAATAGGAAAAGACCAAGTGTTTCTTTGGTTTATGTTGGCTATCTTTTCTTTATTATTGCTTACAATAAAAGATTACTTTGCTTACAAATTTGTCAAGAAATATTTCTGTGTTTTTTGGAAGTAATCTTTGTACTTCGCAAGGTCAAAGTCTAACACTGTAGTTAGATCAAAAATTAATTTGATTAATACAATGAAAAATATGAACGTGCAGTATAAAAAAGCACAGCGCATCTTCAAGATAAGACTGAATGCTTACTGATACTGTTCAGAGGTAAGAGGTTCTCAAATGTTTGTACTGATATCAGTAGGACCTACACATAATTGTTGGCTCCTCGGGTAAATGGACTACTACTATGAAGGATACTCAGCTATCTTGCCTTGGTTTTGGAATTAAAAAATAGTTGACAAAACTTCTTGTTTGAGAATGAAAATTTGGCAGAAAACAGTTCTGCCAAAGCTTCTGAAGTTGTTTTCCTTTTACATTTTAATAATAACATTGTATCAACATTTTCAGGAAGGTTTGAGTGATAAGCCTATCAAAGAACGGCTCATTAGTTGCATTAATTGCATGGGAAGAACAGCCAGTTTCAAGACCCAGTTTTGAACGGGCAAGTCCCTGTACCTTAGTGCTAGCTGGTGTACGTGTCTGCCTTCGTTGTGCTGCTGGTAACCAGTTGTTCCATGCTATGGTTCAGGAACGCTGCAGCCACAAGTTTCACTAACGTTCATATTACCACTGAAGGATCTTGTTGCTGATAGCTTCTTCCAAGTATCTCTCTTACAATGTTGACTAGGTCTAGAGAGACCACCAGTGAATATATTTCTTGAAGAAGCAGCTCTTTCCTAGGCATGTGCTTCTCTAAGTGTAACCATACTCTAAGTATTCTGCCTATGTACAAAAATCTTTGAAAGACACTTAAAAGTCTAATTGCATTGTTCCAAAAACAGCTGCAGGTAATACTATACAAGATCACAATAAACGTGTTTTTTATGCCATTTGCACAATTACCACACAAAATTTGGTTTTAGCAAATTTACATTTCTGCGCAGCCAAACATAATTATTTAATTCCCAACTATGTCTATAGGCAGTTGTGAATTAATTAACTTGTCACAATTATTCTTAAAATTTATTTATAAGGATAATGATTTCAGTTTGACTGTACAATTATTTTGATTGTACTAGATTTCATTCCTCTTGATTTCATTCCTCCAGACATGGAGAGCATGCTAGTTTAATGTGCTACTCTGAGCAACCATACACAAAACCTTCCTTGGTTAACACCCAAATAGGTAGAACTGCATTCTCAACATAAAGAGAAGACTTAGCCCAGCATACTTGCCTATTATTTGAATCTTACTGAAACAGTAATCAGATTGGCCTATTTAGATCGTTCACAGCAGCAGGCATGTGATGTTGTCTGGAAACCAGTCATTGGCTCTCAGTTAATTCCTACAACACTTTCCAGTCCTACCACCCCAAGTGAGATCTGAATGTCAACAGCCCTACAACTCCTGACCACAAGTCACAGACACCATTCAAATACCTGCTTGGTTTTTTTGTTTGTTTGTTTGTTTTATATTAGCTTTAACTTCCTGGATAAGGTTTCAACCTCACAACTTTTTATTCACATGAAAAACTGAAAATGTAAGTTTCCTCCAGGTAAGAAAAAGATGTTAACAGGTCTAAATTATTTTCTGGTGTTAGACCTGGACTTGGATCTATCCCTATGATTTTAAGCAAAACTTCAGACTGAAAAAATAAAAATCAAAGCATGACTGCCTGAAGTAAATCAGGGTATCATGTAAAACATTCTCAGCCCAGCTTTGAACCTAAACATAAGACCCAGTTCTAATAATTGAGTATTTATGTATTTTTATTTTTTTCCTTGAGTATCTACCTGTTGAGGATTGAAGTAAAAAGAACCAAAGCAACTGGTTAGTTGCCAAAATGACCTCTTACAGTTTAATGATAAAATAAACCTTCTGCTGTGGAACACGTACACATTTCTATAATGATAGAAAACTACTTTGCGTACACCTAAATCCTGACAAAATAGCTTTTCATGAGTCTTGATTAAAATGGTTCAAATTACATTACTGAATTTTCAGTTCTCAAACTTGAATTGTGACAAAAAATACAATCCTGTAAGTTTTGTCCTCCATGTCAATCTATATCATTTATTTCTCTCTAATCAAATCTTATCTTGCTCCCTCATGAAAGTAGTACTTTATAGCATTTAGAATGCTTATCCAGACTCTGATATCAATAAAAGATCTGAAGCTGAAAAAAGATTCCCAAACTTCTGAATTTATGCGTGTGTTGCATGTATAACAGTAGCCAGAAAATGCAGATATAGATCTGCATCGACCAAGACTTCTATTGAAAATGAATGCAGAGAAAAAGCTGTGCCTCCAACGTACATTAAACCTACATTAAATCCTTGATAAAATAAAAAATGCCTTTTTTTGCAGCTTTCATTTGTAATTCGTTATTCCATGTAACTGCTAATTGTTCTAGTCTTACAAATTGAGCATTGAAACGTTTCTTTTTTCACAAATGAAGTTCTGTCCAGCCTGCAAGCAGGAATGTCATCTCAGAAAATGCACAGAAGTGCAGGGGAAGACCAAGGACTGCAAATGAAAGCAGAGTTTAAAAAAAGGACAGCTGTTTTCTTGGCCAAAATAGAGAGGGTAGCAGATCTATTCTGTAAATTCAGGGTGGAAGAAAATTTACTAGAAAAAGAAAAATCTTTGTTCTGCTACAGATCATGAAATTAACTGCGGATACTTGTAAAAGCTGTTTTTGTAAAGGCTTTTGATTATTAACAGTTATACTGACTCATAACAGCAACGCTGCAGTGCTTACTGAGGTAATCTCACTTCTGGTACAATAACTTTCACCAATGATGTGCTTTTTCCTTAAAGGAAGGCGGAGTTACGAGTTAGTGTCTGGGCCATAAATAAGAGGTTCCTATGTCAGGGAAATTAGAAGTCAGTTAACATAAGCGTATACTCAGAGTGAGCATTAGAGGGCTTTTCTAAACCACACAAGTCTGCTGAAATTGAAGACACAGAAGAAATCAGACAGTTTGTAGGAAGTTTAGATATAAAATCAACAGTAAGAAAGCATTTTCTCCTGGCAGACCGATTAGCTGTGCTTAGGGCAGCATGAATCCTGTACTTAGTACCTTGTTGTTTCCAGTGCTTCTGCTGCTGACCCACAGAATTGAGGAGCTGGTGGAGGCATGCAGCTGTGCCCCTGCTCATCCGCAGCAGCTCATCTGCGATTCTGCTTTAGGTGAGTCATTAACAACGATGTGCTTTTAACTGCTGGTAGGAAATCAAGCGGAGCTGATCTAACTGCCGCATTCTTTTTTGTACAGCTGTACAGGAGTATTTTTAACCATGTGGTTTAGGCTATTAGAGGATTTTAGAACAAAATGACTGCAGAAAACCCTGTTAAACAAATGGCTACGGGGGAAAAAATGTGGTAGTAGCTGATCTGTTTTCCGTGATTTTTTTTTTCTTTTCCAGAACATTTTGTGGTTACAAATTGTTGAAATTACTCTACTATTCAGTGGGTGTTTTTTTTTTTTTCCTTCATAGAAACAACACCTATGTTAGCTCCTAACTTACAGTAAGCAGGAAACAATAAGTGGACTTTTAAATGCTTACTGTTCACAGTAGCTACAATAGACTATTCCATCTGAATACATATCCACTATAACTGTGCATATCGACAGTTGTTACAGCAGCCTGGGAAAACAAAACGAAAAGAAATGAAAGTCCCCAATGAGAACATGTTGAAATATTTGATCTTTGTTCTGCTGTACTACAGTATCTTATTTTGTTGTTGTTTTCCAAAAATACTTGAGCAGGAAACTGACATGCCCTTTATTTACTTTAATTTGGCTACAGGGTTTCTACACAAATAGGATTTTCCAGTCTAGGATACCTGGATTTCATAGCTGTCAAAACACTTATAGAAAGAAACTAAAGATCTCAAAATTATACTGCATGGGGATAGGAAAATGTGTCATTTTGCAGTCTTTTGATTTCATTAGCTCAAGCTGAGGCTGGTTAGCTTCCATCTAGTGTGAACAGTAAATGTAGAACATGAGTTTCCAAAGTGTCACAAAATTAGCATCTCTATGGGGCAGGCAATACCTTCTGCATACTGATTAATTGCTTTTATACTCTGACAGAAAATCTTTGTAGCCATGACAAACTCCAAGCTCTATTTGTGGCCATCAGTTAAATTGTTTTTTAATCTGGTTGTGTTAAGCAATCTTTTTCATTGAGTTACCTACACCAGGCATTGCAAACTTGGGGTTCAGGTGTGAAAGAAAATAAAGTTGTACTTACAGAAGCTTAAGTATAAATGTATACACTTAATGATACTAATCTGCTGCATTCCTAGACATAACAAAATAAGTTTTTCAACAAATTTGAGATTTTTCTAAATAAATTATTTCACAGTATGGAGGAAACTCAAAATACTTATTACAAGTTGTATACTTCAGGGAATTCATTCTGGCCATTCTAATTAAGACAAGGTCCCTTACATATATAAGAAGTGGTAGATATATATTTTTAATTATGTTTAAATAAAAGATTGTAGAATAAACCTACTTTATATTTGGACTTGGTGCTCAAGCTCTCACTTACATAAATGTTCTTTTTTAAGTAAATTGTACCTTGCACCTAAGGTATGCTTGTGTCATGGATCTCTTTGTTTATCATCCATCATTTTAAAATAGAATATCTATGTATAAAAAAACAATAGACAGATGTACATATATCAAATATTTGTAAATATATTTTTGATAAGCATATATATGCATTTGCATATATGTACACTCAAAACCTGATCTAAGCATTTATGGATTAATTCCTTGATTTGTTTTGGACACAATACATCTTGTAAGCAGATCAAAATAGCTTCAAAAGATCAGGAGAAGACCTGTGGAGCAGTTTGTCCTGTGTAAGAGAAACCTCTACTAACCACTTTGGCAAAGGCATCTTCTCCAGCCCTTGTGCCAGGGCTGGGGCTGTCCTGAGGAAGTGGGCAGCACAAGACTGGAGTTTCCCCGCAAAGCACCGCCCCAGTGGGAATCAGGGCAGTGCCTCTGCAGCCGTTCTTCCTTTTAGAAGCAAAGCAGGTCTGAAGCCACACCTGCATCCTTCACACTACTTGGTTCTTAAATGGGAATGGCCATGCTGTTAAGTATCCCATGCAGTAGTACATCTTAAATTTCTCCTGCTAATAGTATAAAAGATTTTATACTTAGACTTCTCAAGATTTAAGATTAGAACCATGTACTTCAAGATTTGTGCTTCAATTTCAACGTATTTGTACTTCCAAAATATCGATAAACAAAGAGATCAGCTCTCCACCTACCAAAATCATTAGTAGCTGAAAGTCAATCCAGGTTCTTACTGAGACTATTCACTCTTTTTCACTTAGTTAGTTCATTCCTCTGTGTACCCACAGACCCAGTCAAGTATTTCCTTGCAGAATAAAAACCTATCACATACTAAAACCAAGAAACCATGCCGTGCCTCTAAGTTTCACATTAAGTAAAACCTGAGACAAAGTCTCAGTCTTGCTCCTAGGGTTACTGAGCATGATAAGTAAATCAGT
The DNA here is from genome assembly GCF_002078875.1 of Numida meleagris. Taxonomy (NCBI): domain Eukaryota; kingdom Metazoa; phylum Chordata; class Aves; order Galliformes; family Numididae; genus Numida; species Numida meleagris. Next base: position 4,517,563 of record NC_034419.1, on the reverse strand, counting down.
TACTGCATTATTTCTCAGTTTCACTGTAAGTCTGTTCCTTTAGGATCTCTTGTGATTAAGGTGGAATGAAAGCAGATGGGATGGAATCTGTAGGCATTACTCGAACTGCTAAATGAAGTTTGAAGGCACCCAGAAACCTTAGCATTTCTATGAGATATCCAAGAAAAAAAACATAGGCAAAGAATTAAGTCTGGGACAAGCTCTTTTCAATTTCCTTTTGTTCAAATGATTAGTACCGTGCCATTTTGTCTTTTCCTGTCAGGAGGATTTTGTGGCTTTACTCTTTTAAAATACTCAATATCTACCACAGAGCCTAAGCAACTTGTCAGAAATAATAGGATTTCTGACAGATGTAGAATAAGAGAGTGCTTCTGGTATGGTGCTGGATAAAATACAAGTTGCAAATGAGTGAAGAGTACTGCAGGTGTTATGTAGTTGCCCTCAGTAGGAAGAACAGCAGTTAAGAGGGTTGAAGATCCTGACAAAAAATCATGAGTGTTATTCTGGTCCTGCCATTTGTGTATCTGTTAGTTCATTCTCCTGCTTAGCCAAAAGGCAATGTGATTTCGTACAAATCTGAGAAGTTCTCTTGAACTTCTCCATAGTCTTACATTTCAGCTCAAAGAGAAGTAAATCTTCATCAACTGGAAGCGCCTAGCGCCATGAAGAGACATCTTTTACTAGAAAAGAAATACATTCCTATTGCATTTAATAGTTCTGAGATCCTTCTAAAATACCTTGAATGCCTTCAAACCTCAATGAACACCTATAATTCTCCAGAGGACTTTAGCCTGAAATGGAGATGGAAGGTTTATTAAATAGCAATTCCACACACTGCACTACTAATGGTAAAAAAAATCAAGAAGCTTTTTCCTTATGGAAATGAAACACAACAAGAATGGGCTGTTTAACTTTTCATATTCAGTAGCAAGGCACCATAGTTTCAAGCCGATATAAGAAGTGTCCTCTGAGTTGTTGGAGAGAAGCCATGAATGAAATTGAGTTGATCAAATAGTATCAAGATTTCCCGTTCACCACTGACTTCAGTAATTCATGAACTCAGTTCTAAGCCAATGTTCTCATCAAATTACACAAGCAGGAGAGAAACTGTATACATAGAGAGGACTAATTCCTTTCTTAAGTCTGTTGTTTTTAATCCTAGCTGTATTCTCCCCTGAAGTAAAAGCAAGGTTATTTTTTTGATAACAGGACAAATAACTAAATACTTTACACTTCTAAGATATGTCACACCAGTGCCCTGTCCTTAGAGCTGATGCCTGCGTTCTGATTTCAACTGCTTTATGGTTGTTTCTTTTCCTAAAAAATTATTGAAAACGATATTTTTAACTGAACATTGGCACCACACTGCAGTAGAAATCAGAAAACTAGGAGATCTTAATTGTAATATGTAGGTTGCTCTGAAAGTAGTGCCTCCTATTTATTTCCATGGAAGCGACAACAGGTACACACAATAAGACTGTTTGATAGAGCAAGTTCTCAGATACAGAATGTTATTTTTCAACACAGTCACCACCATTAGCTCTGCATTTTTTTGCCAGTGATTAACAAAAGTCTGCATGCCATGTTCATAACAAGCTGCACCAGCAGAGGTGACCCACTGTTGCTGTTGCCACTGCTGAAACGCACCACCCACCCCCTCACTGTGCTCACATCTGCTGTTTGGTCTCCATAAACTTTCAGCAAGCACTGATGGATGTCAGCGAGTGCCATTTTTTCCACATAGAGGAATTCAGTTTCACCCCATTGCTCTATACATACTTCCATGTCAGACACCATTCTGTCAGACTGCTGCTCTGCTGCCATATGCAGCACAGCAACAAAATGTAATGGAATATTGGTGGGAAGGTTCAACGTCTACCGCCATACCAACAACATCTGCCTCTGACATTGTGGGCCAATGTAAGATAAGGAGGCGTTTATTTCAGAACAGCCCTCGTAAACATATAATATAGCTTCAGAGAAGAATGGCACATTTCAAAACATGATGGAAGCTTTACAGCTAAAGCTTGGCAGCCTTTTAAGCCTTTTAGAATCTCAGAAGATCACTGCAAGCAGTCATTGTCAAAATGTGCCAGATTATATATTAAATTTTAATCACATTTAAAAATAAGTTAAAAAAATCTAAACATGCCAGAATTTTTCAAAATCAGTTTATCTGGGGGTAAAATTGCAATATGTGATTTCTATATTATTGGATTTCAAATTAAAAAGTTCATGGTTCAGTGCCACACAATTTTGCCTCACTGCAATATAATATTTTGTTTTGTACTGCAGTGGTTTAATTTGTGCAATATTAGAGTGGAAAGTAGCTTGCCTCATGGGGAGAATCAGCTTTGGAAAAGCTATTAGAAATGTAGACAGTACTTCTTCCAAGTTTAGGGAAAAAAAGGCTAACAGTGAAATGACTTTTATTCTTACTATGTTATATGCTCCCACCATATGCTTAATCTCATGGAGTTTACTTGCTCCGAACAGTGTAACACAAAATTAAGCAACTGTGTAATTAATCTTTGTGTTAAAGACTATAACATTCACACAAATGCTAACAACTATATCACATAACAAAAGGCCACTGAAAACAGGGATGCAACAGAGTTCCATAAAAAAAACATAGAAAAGAATCATAGAATCATTAAGGCTGGAAAAGACTTCATCAGGTCCAGCCGTTGATCCATTATCACCATGCCCTATAAACCATGTCCCTCGGTGCCACATGTGCAAATCTCTTTAAAACCTCCAGGAACGGTGACTCCACCGCTTCACTGGGCAGCCTGTTCCAATGCCTGACTACTCTTTCAGAGAATAATTTTTTCCTAACATCCAGTTGAACCACCTCTGATGCAACTTGAGGCCATTCCCTCTTGTCCTATTGTCGTTATCTGGAAGAGGAGGCCAACCCCCCACCTCACCACAAGCTCCTTTCAGGGGGTTGTAGAGAGCAGTAAGGTCTCCCCTGAGCTTCTTCTCCAGACTAAACAATCCTAGTTCCTTCAGCTACTCAAATCCCTGCTCTTGAAACCATTGCTTGAGAATGGACAACGTGGCCTCACCGAAGTCTATTTGCAGACCCTGGCTAGATCCTTGAATCAGAGGTCATGCTTTCAGGCACCTCACTGTCAGATACGGGCTTCACACAGTTTGCATCTTAGAGTTGTTTAAAGACCTTTGGACTTCTCCATAGCATGGAAAGATTATAGTACTTGGCATATAATCTGCACTTACATTATTGTCATACCAAATGGAGGCAGATCTTTTTTGCTTGATAGCAATCACGAAATTGCATGGGTTGCAAGGGACCTCAAGAAATCATCGAGTCCAACCCCCCTGCTAAAGCAGGTGCCCTACAGTAGGTTGCACAGGTAGGCATCCAGATGGGTCTTGAATATTGCCATAGAAGGAGACTCCGTAACCTCTCTGGGCACTGCTCCCAAGCTCCGTCACCATTACCATAACAAAGTTTTTCCGCATGTTAGTATGGAAGTTCCTATGTTCAAGTTTTAGGCCATTACTCCTTGACCTATCGTTACGCACCACCAAGAAGAGCCTGGCCTCATCCTTTTGCCTCCCTTTAGGTATTTATAAGCATTAATCAGATCCCCTCTCAGTCTTCTTTTTCCCAGGCTGAACAGACCCGGGTCACTTAGCCTTTTCTCATACAGGAGATGCTCCGGGCCCTTTATCATCTTTGTGGCCACTGCTGGACTCCTTCCAGGAGGTACCTTTCTTTTTTGAACTGGGGAGCCCAGAACTGGAGACAGTATTCTAAATGTAGCCTCACCAGGGCAGAGTAGAGGGGGTGGATCACCTCCCTTGACCTGCTGGCCACGCTCTTTTTAACGTACACCAGGATCGTGCTGGCCTTCTCAGCCACAAGGGCACACTGCTGCCTCACGGCCAACCTGTTGTCCACCAGGACCCCCAAGTCCTTCTCCATAGAGCTCATTCCCAGCAGATCATCCCCCATCCTGTATTGATGCATGCAGTTATTCCTCCCCAGGTGCAAGACTCTACACTAGCTCTTGTTAAACCTTATCAGATTCCTCCCTGCCCAACTCTCCAGTCTGTCCAGGTCTTACTGAATGGTAGCACAGCCTTTTGGTGTAACTGCCACTCCCCACAGCTTTGTACCATCAGCAAGCTTGCTGAGTGTGAATGTTCTGCCTCTAGAGTAAAGATCAGCGACAACAATGCATAGGTATATTTCTAGGACAGATCAGCACTGACTGGAAAGAATTAGAAAAAATGAAAGCTGAATTTCTGTTCAAGGAATTTTAAGTTTGGTTAGCGAAATAATATACTGGACTTTATCTATTCTAATCTTTCACTTCCTTGAAAAAATGCACATAAAAATGACAGGAAAAGTACAGCACCCGAGCATGCTTCTTGTAAGCAGTATTAGAGGAAAAGAAGTTTTGAGGCTATTTGTATCACTGTCATTGAAAGAGCATGCGATTGAAAGAGTTTTATTACATTAACTATTGAATTATCTAAAAAAAAATCTAGAGATTATTTTCATCTCAAAGGTGTGCAGCATCCTACCAAAACCAGTTATACAAAAGAGGATAAGTTTCATAACTTCTATAAACATGAAATAAACAGTAACTTTTCTTACTTGTCTGCTATGCATACTTTTATACACATTAATATCAGAAAATTAAACTTTTAAAATTCTACACTACGTAAGTCCTAGGAAGTTATTTAGCTTTAAAAAGTTCCTAAAGCACTCAGGGTGAGGCTCTTAAATAAAAATGGTCTGCAACCATTCAAGGTGCGAATGCCAATGTATTAGAATAAAATTATAATTTCAGTACATGTCAGTTTCTTGGCATCAGGAGCCCCAAACTTCAAAATGCTTTCTAAAATACAAAAAGAAAAAGAAAAAAAGATGTGAATTTTCCTGCAGTGGATTGCAACACTGATTGCAAAGATGCTATGCTGCTAATGACTATTTGCAACTACATGCATTTGTACCTGTCTTTGCAGAATGTTTAATAAAGCACTCCAATGTTCATGTTCATTGAATTCAGTGCTGCTATGGGGAAGAAAAAGAACAATCCTCTGAGTTTATTGGAGATTAAGAACACAGAGATTTACAGAATCACTCTGCCTGAAGCTACATGTTGTATTTGCCCGGGCTGAAACAGGCTAATTCCTTCTGAATTCTCTCACAAGTAAGGATAAATTGCAGTACTTATTTCCTTCCTTCACTTAATTCCTTCACTAGATAAGTAGAGTATTTTCTGTTGGAAGTAAGAGCTATTAACATAATAAGCTACAAATAACCTTATATCTTCTTCAGTTTTTAAGACAGAAATGAACATTTTGAGAACTTAATTCAAAATTCCAGTCTAGTTGATTTCCTTACTCACTTTTCAAATCACAGTGTAAGACCGCATTGTCCATATCATGCAACTTTAAAAAATAATTTCCAATCTGCTGTAAATCTTCTTCAGAATCCTGCCACTTAAGCATGAAAATGGGGGTTTGGTCTGGAAAAATGCTGTCACTCTCTTCTGCTTTGCTCACTGAACATTTTCATGGCAGCACTCCTGACAGCTTTAAAGTTGAAGCTGTAAAATGAGGTGGCATCATGAAACAGTGAGCAATAGGACAGAATTTTAAAGAGCCATATCCATGGAGCACAAGACTTTTATCAATTAGAACATTAGCGACAACTATAAAATAACTACACTTTAGTGAAAAAAATTCAACTGAGCTAATTGAGTATTTTGTTGTGAGATAAAAACACAAAACTATCGCAGTTCACTGATTTAAAAGTAACTCAGTAAAACCGACCTACTGCTGAGCAGAAGTGCAAGATAGGATAATTCAGCATCCACGTTACTTTTATTTAAAACCGTACATTGTAGGGATAAGAAATTAAAACCCACGATTTCAAAACCATTCTGCACACACTGCGTGGAAAACAAAATGCAAGCTTATGAACAATGATTAAATAATATAAAACAGACCATAAAATACTGCCAGATTCTTAATCCTATTAATCTAACAATTTTAATCCTTAACTTTCTCATTAAAAAGCATTTCAACAATACGGGGTTTCTTCTGCATGGAGGAAGAGGTATGCAGCCATGAATGGAAATCTACAATAACATGATGTATGTTGTTCTACAGACTTTAGAGTATAAAGAGAGTGTTATTCTTCAGCTGAAATTAGGCAGATGTTGATTACTAGTCAAATGATGTGGTATTTGAGGCTTGTGAAGTAGAGAGAAATATTTCTGGTAACATGAGTAGCAGCTGTAAAAACAGTGCAGAAAAATAAAACTGACCCTGAACAACATTAGGAAATCATGTTATTTTTTATGTAATAAATAAGTTAAGACTGGCACATATCTGTTAAAAAAAATCACCTCTTCCATTTGAAAGTTTATAAAAACCTCACTCTTACAAATTGAATATATTCTTCTGATATTAGTAACAAAAGGACTGCATAATCTGGTTTAACAAGGAAGCCAAACTGAATCAGCTCTTCCCTTCAACACAAGGAATTTTTGCATCCCAAGCCAAAAACACACAGGGACTCACAAAATCCTGACCTACCAGAAAGCCATAATGAGCTTCCTACATTTTGAAGGCTTGCAACAGAAATGCATTTTAGATGCAGACTAGCACAACCACTAGTAAAACACATAAGAATAATCAAAGTCTGAAAAGCATTTATGTTGAAAAAAGTTGATAATAAGTGCAAATTAATATCCATATGAAATAGTGATAAAGCAATGATTTATTTCTGCTTTATAGACTTCAAAAGTATACATATTTTTTTCAAGAAGGTGAGTTTTAGAATGCTCTGGTTTTTTTTCTGAACAGAAAGACCATGAATAACAGTGAATGATATTGAAAAATTATAGTTCATCATCTAGAGAAGAAAGGTGTAACCAAAACATTTGCACAGCAGCAATATTAATTAGTTAGAAGAACCCATACTGGTTAGCAATATTCCATAGAGCAGAGGATAAAAGACTGCTATAATTATATTGTTCAACAAGCTCAGTGGGTACAGATCCAAAGCCTTTGCGTCCCAACAGTCTATGAAGTTATGTTTTTTTCTTGTTAAGTTCAAAAAGTGCGTTTCAGTTCATTATGGTGCCACTGATTTAATTATTTTACAGATGGCTGTGAACATTTATTAATGGAATATCAGAAAACTAAAATACAAAGCAGGAAAATGCTGTGTTCACATCCTAACTAGCATAGACATCTTCTGAAATATAGATTCCTTGGCTTTTGTTCTAGGAATTGAGGAGAAAGAGGGAATATTAACAATGCATACTTACATTTAAGAAATCCATACTACAAACAGAGGAAAAGGTTTTTTGAGTTTCACTCAGTGTTGGACAAATTTTTCTGCTGCAGCACTCTTTTACAGTTGAACAACAGTTTCAATTAGGTCACTGTTTGGAAATGAAACTGCTGCTTGCCAATCAGCCTTCTTGACATCTACATTTATAGATAAGCTGTTTGCTAAACACATTTGCTCTTCTTCAGCTTTTTAAAGGTTATTCAAGAACACTGTGCTCAAGAAAACAGAAAGTATAGGTGTTTAATGTTAGTTTTCCACTCAGAAAACAAAAGTGAACTAGCACCTCAGCGGATATTCTGACATAATTATCCCTCTCTATTGAAGTCTGCAACTACTAAAAGCTTGCATAATAGATCAGAAATCAATGCTGCAATAGAATAGTTGTAGTCACCTCTACGTTGTAAGCATCAAAGACAAAAACTATGTGGAACATGCACTGTTTGCCTATGACAGCATCAGATATCATCAGATTCGTTAGATTTATTCTCAGAGTGGTGTATTTTTATACCTCAAACTGCTATTACTGTCAGTGATTCGGTAGCACTACTGCTGCAATATAGGAGCCATCTTTCATTTCCCATGAACACTATGTGACCCATTTTGACAAAATATACCAGTTTTCCTTCAGATTAGACTCAACTTCTATTCCCCCCAACCTAGGATCTAGGCTCTTCAGTACAGGAAGAAAAAAAATACATCAAACTATTTTTGAGAGTGATGATGGTGGCCAACAAATTTAGATTAAAATGCCAAAAAAAAAAAAAGGCAATTGAGAGTAAAGTAATGTACAACTATGGCAGAAGTGGTATTTAGCTTACTGGAATTGCTTGACATAGAAGAAATCATGGCCAGCATAAACCATAAAAATATACCATTATTATTATGATGCTGGCACTGGATAGTATTACTTATTAGTTTGGTTCATTAAAAAGCAGCGGAAACAATCCCTGCTCCAAATAGCTTATGTAAACAAAAATATTCCACAACCGCTTACCACATCAATGGATACATGCATTCTGTTGCTATATGAACAGCATGTGAAATAGAGTTCTTAATTCCCCTAAAATTATTTCTAAATCTCTAAAATAATCTGCTTTAAAAATAACAGAGCATCCGTAAAACTTGGTAAGGTATATAGTTGCTTATTTTCAAGCATTATTTTAATGTCAATCAATCAATAATTTTTATTTTATCAATAATAATTTGGATGAATTGCCTTCTTTTGTCAGCATGAGCAACATCTACAAGTTTTTAACAAAGTTATAATGCTCCTTTTGTATTGATAGTACCTTTTTTCCTTCTGTATGTATTTGGAGAAATTATCTTTTCTATACACAGATATATGAATATTCAAGCAAGTTCATTTGCTTTCTTCATTGATTAAACCCAAATCTTTACAATAAGCAAATGTGACAAGCCTGTTATATGACTGAACAGTTCAGCATATGTAGCTAGAAATACGGCAGAGTTCCATTAGGAAAGTGGCAATGCTGTACAAATGGAAAGTTGCTTTGAGGTGTTTAGTAAGAATTATGCAACCTTTTATACAAACTAGGTACTTCTTTTTATCCAAGCACATCCTGTACAGTATTGTTTTAAAGTGGCTTCATTCATTTTCATCTGCTGGGACAAATTCTGTGCAGATTTCTTCTTCCATTTTGAGGTTAAGATTATTCTGCTTCCTGCTAATTCTCTTCCCTCTCTGCCAAAAAAGTTAAGCAGATCAAATGTCTAGTTTCCAATGTAAAATATACATAATAGTTTTTGTCCTGCCTCATGGAACCCAAGCATTCAAAACTGTGTTCTTGGGTTACTCAGGCAGTTATAACAGCTTAGCTTGCCAATATTCTTCTTTAGTCCAAGAGTTTGTAGGAATGGACCAAAGTTTACTGGCATCTAGTCACTAAAAAAGTAAATTAAAAATTGCATCTACATCTTGTCTTTGGACTTTATCTTGGACTCCTAACACTATTGTGTCATAACTTGAGTTTAGGTGAACGTGGCAGATGAGGCAAGTTCTGTTATCAACCTTTAAGCTTGCATTCTGGTTACCTTTATTTAAATACTTGGACAATTAGATACATGTCTGATTTAAACCGGAACCAACTTTGACCTGTGATTGTATATGCTGACCAGACTACTCTGTACACAAAAATTCCACCTAGAGCAGCAATTTGGTTACAAGGAATACATTACAGCCCCTTCTGTGATTTCCAGCTTCCACTTCATTCCAATCTCATGCACTTAACCTGCAGAATTAACTCATCGCCAAAAACCGAAGATGGCAGATTACCAGATTTGCCTGCGTTCTTCTCCTACAGAATACGTATTATTTGAGCACATGTATACTACAAAGAGGAGGTGGTCCTGGATTGTGCTGATCACTCACAAAGAAAGTGTGACAGGGTGTTACTAAAACCCTTTATTTTTAAATCCTACAAGATTAAAGAAGAGAAACAATGCTCTGGTTGCAAATGTTTGTTCACATGTAATTCTTGGCTTAGTTCAGCTCAGGTTTTAATGTAACCTGTGGCACTACCAACACTGCACTGTGCCCTCCAGTTATTTCAACATAGTTTAACAAAATACTCAAATAAAAGTCAACAGGATTACTTCATTGATTAGTTAATGCATCAATTCTGGAAGTTTCCACTAAGATACCACACAATAAGTAAAGGCATATAAAACTAAGGAAAGCCTTTTACAGTTAATTTAAATGAGGAGTCTACATTCTTAAAAGCAGACAGGCGTATCTTTATCAGGTAATCCAAATTTGTATTAGCACCAAATAGAATTAATATCAGGTAAACTGAGGATTTATCAGGAATTTCTATTTTGATATACCCAATTAAGAAGGAAGATAACACCCAGCTCACAGTGGGGGTTACAAAAAGAGCGTAAATACAAAAATATAACTACTTCACTAATATTTCGTAAGAAGCCTTCCCCCTCCTCTTTGGTAAAAGGACATTTTTAACATATAACATTCATTAGAATGTAGGGCCTTCCAAAATTACCTACTGCTTATATACTGTGTCTACAGCTTTGCTTTATTTCATACTGCATATGGGGATTGCTATGTAATTTCAGAAAAAAAACAACAACGAAACAACCACCACCACCATCCTGTTTTCTCTTCTATGCAAGTTTAAATGCTTTCTTTTATCTGTTCCCATATATATTTGGAATGCCATCCTCAAACCACCCTCAGAACAACACAAATAATTAGATTTCTCTCTGTTTGCCACTTGTCTGTACAAGGGGACAATACAAGAGCACTATAAGAGTACAAGGGCAGCAGCACCTGGCAACAGCTTGATTTAAGTCTCAGTCATCAGAGAGATAGGTAGAAATAACAGCTTTTAAGTCATTCTACATGTTTTAGAAAATGAAATGAATTTTCAGAATTTTCCCTTTCTCATTCTGTTTTTTTGGGCTCACGCTGCCATTCTTTTGGCTTTGCACCTGCAAACCCTCCTGTTCTCGGTATGACAAATTCTTATGGAAGACATTGTTATGAGCACAAGACTTGCATTTTCTTCTTACTCATTTTCCTGTACAATTTAACTGAGAACAAAGCAGGGAATAACAAAGTGGGTAACAGTTATTTAGAGAAACATGATACAATATCATGCATGCACAAATCTCCAACCAGTCACTGTGCAGCATCTGCTCCTGATCATTGCAGGCTCCATTTGCGTTACCAGAATCATTATATCAGTATCACTAATATTATCAAGCAGGAAGGTCTTGATAACAACTACATATTTACAATGGGAAAAGTATCACAGGAGGGACTGCCAGCTGCACTGGATACCTGGGTTGGACGTTTATTTTCAGAGATTGTCACTTCCCTTCTTGTCTGGCCAAAGGAGAGAGTTACTTCACTTCCCTCTCCCTTTTCCCTCCACCTCCCACACCCCTTTCTCTCCTTTTCTTTTCCTTGTAAGTTACTTTTTACCATAAGTTCTGAATATCATCAGCAACACCTACTGCACCTCACTGTGATTCTTCCCCTATTTCTTTCCTAATTTGCAGTTTTTCTAGTTGCAACTCACATCAGTTTTATTGTCCTAATACATCCGAGAAGGGCGTGGCTACATATTTTCTCATTCTGTGGATATTTCTATAATTAAAGGAAGTACATCTACTACTATTCCAATCACCTTTATAATTTTTTTATCAGAAAAAAATATTACAGTCTTCTAGAAATCATACCCCGGAAACAAAATTACTGAACTAAGCCCAACTTAAATAAAATGACTAAATACTAGTGTATACTTCTCATATTACTGTGATCTTAACACTCATGATAACTTTGGCCAGGGAGTTCAGCTAGAGTGTTTGTAGAGAACAATGAGATGATGAAAGTTTTCAAAGCTCCAAGTGTCTGCCTCCATATTTCTCCATCCTTAGAGTTTACACTCTTCTTGGCCATTGTATTATTTTTATGTTTATTTTTAGGCTTATGTATTTAAAAGTGAATGCACATAAATGCCTTCTGTTACATGAGGTGATGATATCTGATGTTACACTAAGTTCTGTCCTTTATGATGTTCAAAATTACCTTCCATTGATGTAGAAGTGGTTGGGAGATATTATTATTTAGGAAAGGAGGAATAAAAATATTCTTAATAGATATCTAATAATAAATGTATAAAAGCCAAGCTGATTTACTGAATAGAACACTGCCCTCCTATAACTGCAATATGCTGTGACCCTAGTAATAAAAGCAGCAGTTGCTTAGAGGGGCAGCAACTCGACGGTATGGACTCAATATGACAGTGGGAGCCAATAGCTGCCATTAGGATTTTTGTTCTGAGGCTCTAACTGACCCCCTGCATAGCTTTGATCACATTAATTTCTATTTCAGTTACCCAACACAGCTTTCAGCTACAAGATGTTTCTTAAAACATGAAGTATTTCTTAAAAGTACCATGAGTTACAAAACATGGGAGCACTGCACAAATGCAGTATCCTACTACTGAAATATTAGCATGAATGTCTCTAGAAATACATCCTATATTTTTAATGTGGAACAAATTTGAGGCAGACTGAATTACTGGCATTAGAATATAAAACATATGCATATGCATTTCATATGGAATTTCTCATATGAAACCAACAACTGTCTGAAAGATAAAATGAAATTATTGCCCTAAACATGCAGAGGTTGTTCTCAGCCAAACAGAGAAGCCAACCCAGCAATGGTAAAGTTGAACCCATTTATTGAAAAGAAGTACAGACATGGAGGAATCTAAAGTTATAACCACTCTCTGAACCATGAGTGAAAAGGAGATGGCTGGGCCCAAGAATGCTAAATCAGGAACTGACTGTGGTTAAAAACAGAAGCAACCACATGAATCAGAGGTTTTAGGAGACAGCTAAACGACTGATCGAAAAAAAAACAAAAAAAATCAAAGAACAGAAAAAAAATACGAAGGATTAAAAGGCCCCAAAAGATCTGTGTGTGTTTGAAACTGATTTCAGGAGAAATGTAAAACTCAAATAACTGAAGATTTAGACGTCCTTTAATGTAAAAGCTTTCTTGTCATTAAAAAAAAAAAAAAATACATCTCAGTTTGGTCTAATTCCACCATCTGGAAGCTTTCTCTTAAACAAACAAGTATCTTTTTCTCTTTTTTTTCCCTCTACATACCCACAAAAAGATCTCATAATGACAAACCCCAACATGTTATACTTTCTGCCTTACATAATTCCATGGAGATTCTTTGAGCTATTTTAAGTAAACCGTAATGTTCCTGTCAGATGGTAACAAGAATTTAATACAAATATGAAAATTAGTAATATTTCAATATTAAGCAAAAGGGGAAAGTAGTTTTAATTATCCTACATATGTTTGCATTGAGTACGCAAGAAAATATTTCCTGCATATAAAATATATTGTGGTATCGAGGAAATTGTGGGTCTAAATCCTAACTGTTATCTCACCTCTTACCCTCTATTGAATGAACATTTTTAATGATAAAACTTTTTCTTACAAAGTATTTCTGTAAAGGAAAACAGCACAAAACAATCCATGATTCTAATCTGACCCTTCCAGCAGTATAGCACAAACAATCCACAACACTTTTTGTCTGGAAGTAGATCAAAGCACCTAGAAGTACTGTTAATTTGTGGGAACATAACACATCTGCAGATGATTAAAGAGATGCTGCCATTTACCATTTAAAATGAAGAATTTGCTGCTCGTACTTAAAAGAACTCTTTCCTTTCAATCCAATCCGTAAGTCTAAAGGGCTTTAAAAGAGTTTGAATGGCTTGGGAGGAGGAAGCCCCATGCCAAAAGATGGAGGACTCCAGCTTTGAAGCTGCAGGCATATGCACCATGTTGATTATTACATCTAGTTTTCTCTGCTAATAAGTGAGGAAATGAGAATTGCCCGCTTTTATATGAAACTGGCCTCTATGTGGCTGTAAGAAAAATCACAGTCTGGGTTTCTTGTTCCTCTTATTTAGTTAATTTACTGAATGAATTTCTTGGGGGTGGGCGGGAGCATGATTTTGACAGGAAAAAAAAAATTTCCTCTACATCAGCTTGATTTTTTGAAGAGAACGAGTAGTATGAGGATTTCACTATAAGAACAGTGAAACTCTAGAACAGCATCTCCAGGAGTTGGGAAGTTGTTCTTATGCTGAAGAATGATTTCTGGTCTCTGTGATACCTGCATGAAGAGGCAATTCAACTGTTACCTTCAAGAAACGCAGACATCCTTGGACAGATCTATCTCTGCCTAATTGTGAGGTAGATTTTGAGTAGAAGTGGGGTCGAATTACTGATTGCTAAGGCCTTTGCCACTCTCTCTCCATGGAGATATAGCTTGTTCTAACAAGTAACATATCTGCAGAGGAGCTGCAATAAAAGTCATCCAGAACCAAGACAAAACTGGGCTATAAATAATTTTTGGGTGGTGTAAGTCTCTAGAACAATGTAGGGCTCAATGAAATATACCATATTCTTAGAATGCTTTTATTCCCTGTGCCAAATATCCCTGGTATGTTTTAAACAATATAGATGAGAGACACAAAGCAAACATAGATAAGAGAACAAACTATTTTCCTATCATAGAATTTCTTACTTTCCCTGTTTTAAGAATAGAAAATAAATGAAGTTTGTCAAGAAAGGAAATAATTCAATTTTACAGGCTAGTACAATTAAGGTTGCTAATAAAAAGCTAAAATCCATGGTCTTCAGAAAGTGAATGCAACGCAATTGTTATCTTTGCATTTCACGACCATAGATTTTAGCACGTTATTAGCAACCTGAAGGACAATTTTGTCAAAACTCAAGGGTCACTTATTTCAGATTTCCAGAATCGCAGCAGCCATAACCATATTCAGCTTAGCAACCTTACTCTACTTGAGGATAGCATAGTTCAAGGATAGCATTAAGAATTTTGAAAAATTTTGGCCTTAGCGCTAGAAAATATCTAAGAAATGGAACATACTTCTGTCAAAGGTATTTATATAACAGGCAGACTATTTGTTTCTATTTTCAGCCTTTAACTCACTCTAGTGACACGGTTTAACATCTGTTTCTAGATAAAGTATGAATAAAAATGCTAAAATCAATAAACGTAAAAGAAAAATGTAATTTTAGCTGTTACTTGTATAATCAGGTATACGTTCATTTGCATTTGTAATGCTATAATGGGATGGAAAGTACCACGATAATAGCAGGGTGGCAAAGTCTTTGGCTACCAGCAAATGAGAACAAGCCCAAAAGTAGCAACCGCAGACACAGAAATGAAGGAAAAGAGCTGCTTACCAATGGAAGGCCGCAGGTTGTCAGGGATCTCCAGCAAGAGAGGCCTGCACCTCCACTGCCAGCCCTTAAATGAGGTCTGGGAAGCAGTGGATCCTGGCTCCATCGCTTCCAGTCACTCAGTGCATTGCGTGCACCTCAGCTCCCCTGGGTTGGCCCTGCCTTCCCACCAGGTGCTCCATCACTGGTTCAGGCTGTGACTTAGCATTTCTGCTACAGCATTAAAACTTTTTTTTTTCCTCTATTACAGTGATTCGAGCAAAAATATCCAGTGAAAAGGTGGTTCCTGCTAGTGATGATCCTCTCGATACCCACAAAATGATCCGGTATGAAATCAAACAAATAAAGGTACATGGAATCACTCAGCTAATTTGAAGTTCAATACTGATGACCTCTGTATATTGCTACAATTCAGTTACAAATGCTTGAAGCTGGAAAAGGATCCAGCTGGTTTCAAGGTTAGACATAGGTGATTCACACAGAATTAATTAGAGTGGGGTTAAAAAAAAAAAAAAAGAAAAAAAAAAAGAGATAACTCATGAATGTCAGAGAAACAGCTACTTACTGAATAAGCATATTTCTGTAACAATTTTTCTTATTCGAAATTGTTTTATGAAGGGTGTATGAAAATGTACTTAGATTTACGAGTGGTATTCACTGCATTTGCTTATTTTCTGTTTCTAGTGAATATTTGGCCACTGATGTTGCATTATGGTATTGCGACTCTGACTGGCTGATATAAACTTTCTGAGCAGAGGAAAGCATTTCCAGCTGAAATAGAAAGGACTTTTCACAAGTGAATACAGACGTATGCAGAAACAGAATTCCTTCCCTGATCTTCATAGAAAAAACAATTTGTGTGAATGTTGCTAGGAAAGTAAATGGGAGCGCACAAAACAATATGATTCAGAATCTCACAGGATTTTTCCATTAATTTTTTCAACTCCAATAGGGGGACATATTCACTAATGTTCTTTATCTATCACATTGTACTATCTTTTTAACTGTTTCTAATGGTCTTTATGAGATATAAGGCCACGTAATCTGTTACAGAAATGCTCGCAAAACTAAACTTACAGCAACATTTTACTATTTAAAAGTCACCATTAGGTTTAGTGGAGTTCTTCCAGACCAGTAGTTCAGTCCTGTGATGAAGAATTTGTCATTTTCACAGAATCTGTAGAGTTTACATTTTATTTCAACTGTAAATTAAGAAAATGTTCCTCTCTTTTTATATTATTCACTGAGTATTTTGACACGTAGTGGTAGTGTGACTGTTTTATGCTACTGCTGTTACAAAAAATATATTTCTGTTATTTTAAAACCAATATTTTTGGCTTAGAAATAAAACATGGATATTTCTGGACAAAAATATTCATTTTGATTTTGATATTCATTTTCAGAAATACTAAAAATGAACAATGAGGGGTTTTATTCATTTTTTATAAGTTGGCATGTTTAAAAGCCACATATTTTCAATTTATTTCATTTTCTTTCATTGTGATAATATTTACAGCATTATATTGAAGTGAGAAGAAAATATATGATTTATATGCAGTTTGAATATTTGTTTTCATAGCATTATTATTATTGACTTGGTAATTGTGTGCATTCTGAGGAGCCATCTAAATATAAAAGCAGTGCTATTGGCTTTAGCAATATTTTGTCCTGTATTATCAGAGTAGTAAAGTAATGCCCAAGATATTAATGTTTTACATGAAATCAACACCTTTTACCGAGTGAAAGCGGTATAGGCACAGTTACTAAGTGTATTCCACACAAGCTGCACGGATGGAATCCCACTGAAAGAATTAAGCTGACTTCATTTACAAAAGGGTGGGGTCTGTGCACAGTGGGAGTGTGAGATGACGTTCAAGCTGATAACTGAACACAACAATATGTATACTTTACAGTGATGCATGTTGTTTAAAAGCTAAGAAAATAAGCCCACATATGGCTGAAAAGCCTCAGAAAACAAAGAAGATAGAAAAATGTAATTGTAGGAACATGCCTGAGACACTGAAAGTAAGATGAAATCTTTTAAAAAAGTATTCTAAAATCTTAAAGCAATAGCTGTATACTGATCTGTTACAACCCTCAGTAGGACAGTGCCTGTATCCATACAGTTACGAGTTATCAAGTTCGCTTCTTTCTATTCTGATTCCTCTGTGTATTTTCCTTCAACAAAGTCCTACCAGAGCATCTGGTGTAAATGCATTATATCAGAAGGTAGAATTTGGTCAAGCCATCCTAGCCATTTTCTGAGAAAGCATTCACGTTTTCAGGAGTTGGGAGAATATGACGGAGAAGATCAAATACAATTTACTGAATTAAACAGAAGGGTAAAAACTTAAGAAATGGTTTAACAAATATCTATCTCAAAACCAGAGATAAATCAGAGCTAGAATACCATAAACAAACAAACAACCTGAGGAGGGCCCACAGGGTGATCCTTACTTACTATATAGTTTTATTCAACTAATATCAAACTCCACCTCCAACAAAACTCAAAACACTCATTTAAATATTGATCAGATCTCCAATATTAGTTGCTATCGAAGTAACTACACATATATTACTGTTTAATGAATGTATGTTGTCTGCGTATAGCTCTTAAGATAATTTAGATCAAGTAGTGAGATACTGAAATAAAAGTTGTACCCTACAACAAAATGCAGTCCAATCTAAGGTTTCTGAAAGTGAACACAGAGGATGCTTGCATAGTTCACGCAGTTACTTTGTACTAGATTTCTGTGTCTAGTACACCCCAAATAAGGTGGATTTCAGTGTAGCAGAAGCAAGGGATCCCAGTTCCAAAGACGACAGGGGTCAAATGACTTTTATGGGGAGTGAGGAAACCCTGGGGCTCCAACTGGAGCTCCGTTTTAGCTATGAGGCAGATTCTCTACAGCACACACGTTCTTCATCTTCTTGAGAAGTTCTTTTACGTTTGGCTTCTATCTAATAAAAGTAGACACATTGTCCATCATCATTGTACATGTTTTCTATTATTTTCACTGCTGTTCTGTGCAGGATACTGTTTGTTTTAGTTGCTATTCTTTATTTTTTTTTCTTTTGAGGATGTTATCTTTTACTAAGTATTTCAAATTAATACCTTATGTTTTTGGATGGGAAGAGCAATGACAACACCTTTGATTACTTTTATAATTTTATAAATAAGGCTTCAAAAAACCTAACATATTCCTGTGTATTCTGTAGTGCTCTGTACTATTTAAATCTCCTGAGAGAAATTGAGTAATATTAACATATTTTCCAGGGACGCCAGCTGCAATAGAGAGTTTGCCCATGAGAGCTGTGAACCTTGCAATTGTCCACAGCTGTCAACACACAGCATGCTGTGACAAAACAGGGCCCCTGGAGTGCTGGGGCTTCAGTTATGTCACATTAGGTGATGACAGGCATTCTGAAGTTGATTAGCATCTTATGGTTCCTTCTCACATTTGGATATAACTAACTTTGTTTGTATCTTTTAATGGCTCACTTAGCCATAGCTGGAAATGTTGGTTAGGGAGCAGACAATCTGAACACTGCAAGGGCTTTGGTTCTGAACCGATCCATTTTGGTGCTGCAGGACAGAAATTCTAAGAGCTAGCTCCCATTTTCTAACAGGTTAGAAGGTTATGTTGGGCAAAATTATCAACTGGATGTGGAAAAACAATATGCTCTATTGACAGAATATAGGAATAATGCTCCATTCCCTAGCATATTTTATGTTCTTGAAGTTGCACACTATTACACTGATCAAGATAAATTTTTCATCTTCAAATATTCAACTCTGCAGCACCTTGTTTAAGATGACTGCTGTGTCCGTTTCATTCCTTAAATGGAAGACATGAGTAGAATATAATGTGAAGAGAAAGCTTTAGAGAACCATTAAAAACACTTAAAAATCAGATTTTTAAAAAAATATATCATTTTAAAAGTCATAATACACTTTCTAAAATAACGGACAATTCATTTTGTGTAGAGATGGGGCCTAATTGTTGGTATTTTCTCATTAGAAGATCGAACTTCAGAGCCTTTTTTTCCAAAAGGTGCATCATATACTTATTTCAATTGTTGCTTGCAACAGTATTTCGTTTTCCTCTTCTGACTTTCACTTTCTGATAATTTTCAGATGTTTAAAGGATTTGAAAAGCTCAAGGATGTCCAGTATGTCTATACTCCCTTTGATTCATCACTCTGTGGAGTGAAACTAGAAGCAAACAACAAAAAACAGTACCTTTTGACAGGTAAAACACAATAAAACTAATGTGCCTATTAAAAAAAAAAAAAGGTAATTGCTCAATGACAAATTTCACTAACTTTGAAAAAAAGCCCTATACATTTGTTCTAATTAATGCAAACAGAATTAAATGGACAAGTTGTGTAAAGCCATAGTTAACCTGCAGTCTTACATGTTTTCCATCCTTTTCCTGGAGATATCAAAACAGTTTCAGAAGAAGTTGAAACCAGTAACTATGTAGTTAGCAAACAGGAACCGTGCCATCACCATTCACTTAAAAGCAACAGTACCGGTTTTCCTATGAATGCAAATGTATTTAATGAGGCAACCGATGCCTACATTATGCCACACTGATGTAAGTAACTGCAGATTTACACCTAGAGAGTCCTGTAATTTGTCCAAGATATTATCACATTTACATCCATCCCTTGTTTGCAGATTACCAGCATCTTTTGAGAAATGTCCTTGTTGAATCTTTAGCATCTATTCAGAAAGATAGTTCTTACATTTAAAATAAAATTCATTGAAAAGTGTGTCAAGTATGACAAATTCAGTGCAATTAGTTACAAACTTTTGACTTCTTTTCAATTTAGTTCAGTATTTAGAAAACAGTTTCATTTGCTTGCCTTATTTTCCTTATTTCCCATGCTGTAGGCCAAATTTTAAATGATGGTAAAGTCCTCATCCATTTATGCAACTACATTGAACCATGGGATGATTTATCCTTATCTCAAAAGAAGAGTCTTAACCAGAGATATCAAATGGGCTGTGGCTGCAAAGTAAGTATTCAACAAAATATTCTTTAGTAGTGGAGCTCACCTTTCAGGAAAGAGCATTTTTCACTGGTGGAAACTGTGCTCTTAGACACCATGTATTTTATTGCTTTTTAAGAAACCTTCAATATACTGAATTAATGTACTGTTTCACGTTTAGATTACTACCTGCTACATGGTGCCCTGCTCAATCACTGCACCAAATGAGTGCCTCTGGACAGACTGGCTGATAGAAAGAAAGCTATACGGGCACCAAGCCAAGCATTACGCCTGTATCAAGAGAAGTGATGGCACTTGCAGCTGGTACCGAGGTGGCCCTCCCCCAGAGAAAGAGTTTATTGACATCAGCGAACCTTAAAGTGATCACTTCCTAAAAAGTCCTGGAGTCTAATTCCATCAAAAATTGCACGCTCACAGCTTTGAACTGCTATCGTCTAATGTATCCATTGCTTAGAAACAAAAACAAATTGTCCTGTAAAACTAAAGTATGAATCTTCGGAATTGGTACTCAGGCAAGAAGAGGAACAAATCTGGAGATAACTACTCCTTAAAGTCATGCTTTGTACAGAGAGGCTCAAACTGAGAATGCTGCTCTGTGCTTTATAAGGCATAACACGTTTCCTTTTTTTACCAATATGAATGTACAAGATCACAAGAATGGTCAGAAATCTGTCCCCTATTTCTGCTAACCTACAGATCAAAAGAGCTCCATGTTTTATTTCAAATCGTTCTGATGAACTAAGGAATGTTTTATAGAACTATTTTTTCCCCATATGAAAGTCTTCTGATACAAAAGAATTATTGTACAGTGTATATGTAAAGTATTTTAACAATCTGCTATGAAAGATTCAAAAATCCCTGTTTTTTCCTTACCTTCTGGAACAAGTTGAACACTTCTGTGATTAAAACAATCTATGCTCCACATCTTGTTTGTTAATTATGTCACAGGTTTCTTTAACTACAGAGTTGTAATATTCATTGATAATTAAGTTAAAACACAAACTTGATAACCAAAATCCCTATATCCAACTCAATATTCTACAAGGTATAGCTAGTCCATAAGAAAGTAAAGGCAGATGTTCTAATGCTTCAGCGTTGTATGGAATCAACACAAATAACAGCAGGTGAAAACTGCTTATGTGTTCACAAGAAACTATGTCCATCGTTGCTGCAGCTGTAGTACTTAATAGTGCCTCTTTAAATATGTGACTAGGACATTTTATTTCAGCACTGTTAACACCTTGGCTTCAGAAACTCATATAAAAATATATACACAAGATATTTAATAACTTACACTGCAAGAGATTTCTATAAAGCTCTCAAATACTTGACCATATTTAATAATAAATTAAATTTACATTAACGGCTTTTCATTCATGAATGCCCATTATGATCTGTCATAATGAGTCTGGCAACTCGTGAACTTATCCTAGATTTACAACAGTTTGCCTTCTAGATTTTTAGTGTTTTAACTATTAAAAATTGATTACTGTAGTTAGTAGCCAATCTCACACATATAAGTTTACAAAAGCATCTCAATTCACAGTGGTAAAACTGAAGAAATTATTTCATTAAGAGCCAAAGTTTAGACAGCTGACAACTGCTTGTGTTCTAGAAACTAGATGAGAACCCATGTTTTAATCTAATTTTTTCTATTGGGTTTCTTGAAAATAATTCCAATTTTGCCTAAGGATTACTCTCTCATATTACTCATGTAAGAATTTAGAACTGCAAACATTGCAAAACTGACAAGAACACTCAGCATTATTCCTTTGAGGAAGAGTCACCCATGTCCCTTAGTAGGGACATAAATGTTGCCTGTCACTTTTTATTTTACAGTAGAACATTGTTTCTGTTTTAATTTACAATCCTAAATTAAAACATCATCCATTTGTGCTACCAAATATAACACCAATTTAGTTTTCTGTTCTGCTAAAGACAAATAAAAAATTACCAGTTGGCCAGTTTAGGCCATTGACATACACGTGTGCATACAACCACTTACCTAAGTGAAATATGAAGGCCACTTTTCTTCCAATAAGGAACTGATATTGCAAAGACAACATTGGCAGTGCTAATCGCTGCTAGTGCTGTGCATTTATATTAACAGTTGGCAGACAGATTAAAAAGAAAAAAAACAACAAAAAAGCCAGGCATAATTTCCTTGTCAAACCAAAACAATTCATAGACAAGTCTGCAAAAGCTTAATAACAATACAAGACCCGAATCAAGCACATGGCTAATTAACATCTCACGCATGGACAGTATAGCATTTGTTTCCTAAAGTATTTTGACGTAATGGTGCAATCTGAATATCGTGCTGCAGAAAACAGATATTTTTCTGGTATTAAACTCAACATTGTTCTGTTTCTTTTTCAGTTTTATATTAAGTAGACCTTAAACTGAACTAACCAAACTCTCATTGCCTTCTTTGTAGACATTGTAAAAATAAATGTTTTCTTCAGTATTTATGATCAAACTATAACATGAATTGTATGTTATAATGAGTTTTTAAAACATTTTATATTTCATCTGCCATAAAATATCCAATATGAAGCGTTTCAAAATTATTGGCTGTCCAGTTTGATTTCTGCCTGAACACAAATCTTGCCAAACTTCCCATAACGGATGGTAAAAAGATGTTTTCTTCATATCAATAAATATTCCAAGAAAAGAATTTAAGAAAACCAAACTCTCCCAAAATGACTTCTGATTTTCCCTGAAAAAATGATAAAGACTATGAAAAAGATTAACTAGTACTGCTTTCTGAATGTTACTTTCCTATACAGATTTTTTTACTGCAGTCGCATTGGTACGTTATTAACAGCAGATTAAAACTTTATTTTAGACTTCATGGTTTCCTGAAGCCATGCGTATGTTGCTAGGAAAGTCAGAGCAGAAATACAGCCTGGTACAACATTCTATTTTAATTTGAAAATGACTCATGTGGCTCACAATCAAAGAAAAGATCAGAGAATGGAAATGGTACAGGTGAATGCTGGAAAAATAAAATCCTTAAATATTGCTGTTTTTTTTTCTTTTGACACAATATTTTAGTTAAGTTTTATTAAAATGCCCAACAATTACAATGAAGCATTTTTTTCCCCTGATAGAACATAGGAGATGGGAATATAGTGAAATAAAGGGAACTAATTACAGAGGGAAAGGCTGTAAATATGACTCAACTAGCAATGAGTTCAAAAAGCTTTACAACATTTTGTATAGTTCCAATCAATTTGAGATGAATGTTTCTGTTTCAAGAAGTGTTTCTTTAAAGCAGCTCCAGTTTTACACAAAAGAATGGCATCTTTGTTTATTTACCTTTTATTGCTGCCTGAAGACTCAGTACAAATGATCACCAGAGTACGAAAGAAACAAAAGAACCAGAAGCACAACTGGCATGCTCAGCCAAAAACTCAATTCACAGATCCACAGCTTTCCCCTGCTCTCCCCCTTACTCTTAAATGGGTTGAACTGGATGAAAGGGAGAGCTCTACGTTGTGATTTGGGGGATAAGATGTGAATGCATGAGCACAAGAGGAACTACAAAAAGGTAAACAGTAAAAATCAAATTCTGTAAAAGTAAATGCAAACAAGGCCAGCCATAAATTAACAGTGTTTAAAAATAAAAATTCAAATAGTGTATTATTTCAATTTATTAAAAGAGAAACTTCTGATATCCAAATAATTTTACCAGCTATTCTAGAAATTCAAATAATAATGCTATCTAATGTGATGTTGCCTGGTTTCAAGTCACAAAGTTCCCAAGAATCTCACCAGAAGGCAAAACCACACAAATGATCTTCAGCATATTTGAAGGATGTATGGCAGCGCAATACTGAAGCAGAGAATAATAGAGGAATGTAGAGGAACAAAATACCCAAAGGGAAGGAGGAGGGAAAAAACATTCCAATATTTTTTTCATACTCTGTTAAACAAGCAAAATACGTCATATACATGCATAAATGTTCTTGTTGGTGTTTTATTACAGAATTTCAATTCAACTAGTAATTTAAGATAGTAGATTGCAGTTGAGTGGGTAGATCTTTTACAGCCCCATGCTACAAAACAATACAATCCAAAACATTAATTCTTGGCCCAAATTATAGGAAATTCACTTTGCTTCGAAGGACAAGGGCTGCTCTGAAAGTAATGCATCCTATTTTATTATGTTGGCCCAGGACATCTGAGGAGGATGCTGGTAGTATGGCAGTAGAAGTTGAACTTTCTTCCCAATATTCCATTACATTTTGTTGCTGTGTGACAGATGACAGAAGAGGGGCAGTCTGACAGAATGGTGTCTGGCATGGAAATGCGTATGAAGCAAAGGGGTGGAACTGGATTTCTCCATGTGGAAAAAATGACACCCACTGACATTCATCAATGCTTACTGAAAGATCAAACAGCAGATGTAAGCACGGTGAGTGGTAGGTGGTGCATTTCAGCAGTGGCGACAGCAACAGTGATCAACTCTGTTGGTACAGATTTTTACACGTGTGACAAACAGGCTCTTGTTCATTGTTGGAGAAAATCATAGAATTGTTCGAGTTGGAAGGGACCCTTAAAGGTCATCTATTCCAACTACCCTGCAATGAGCAGGGACACCTACACCCTGACCTTGGGTGTCTCGGGGCAACTTGTTCCAGTGCCTCACCAACCTCACTGTAAAACACTTCTTTCTTATTTCCAAACTAAATCTCCTCTCATTCAGTTTGAAACCATTTCCCCTTGTTATATCACAAGACTCTGCTAAAGAGCCTGTTCCCTTTTTCCTTTAGTCTCCCTTTATATAATGAAAGGCCGCTCTCAGGTCTCCTTGGAGCCTTCTCTTCTTCAGGCTGAACAGCCCCAGCTCTCTCAGCCTGTCCTCATAGGGAAAGCGTTTTATCCCTTGGATCATTTTTGTGGCCCTCATCTGGATGCATTCCAACAGATCCACATCTCTCCTGTACTGAGAACTCCACATCTGGATGCAGTACTCCAGGTGAGTTCTCACGCTGCAGAGCAGAGGGGCAGGATCGCCTCCCTGACCTGCTGACCATGCTGCTTTTGATGCAGCCCAGGATACAGTTGGCTTTCTGGGCTGTGAGGGCACACTGTTGGCTCACGGCCAGATAATGGCAGTGACTATGTTGAAAAATAGTGTGAACTGGCTCTATCAAATAGTGTTATTGTGCTCTTAGTATCTGTTGTAGTTTCTACAGAATTAAATAGGGGGCATTACTTTCAGAGTAACCTATGTATTATAATTAAGAAATATATTAAAATATCTGTTTTTTTTTCAATAAGACAATGGCTAGTAGCTGATAAAATAATGAAGAACAATTACTTCTGTGCAGGAAATTATGCAAGAGTGTTAATCTTGGCCATTCTTAGAAAAAGAGGAGATATAAAACGTATACCTTTTAAAAAATAACATATTGCAAAACAAAAGATGTTGTTCTACTTCTCTACCTATTACCAGTGAATCCCCAAGACATAAAATGTGTATTCTTTATGAAATTGTTTTTCCTGACAAATTCATCAACAAAAACATCCTTCAATTCCTAAAGTATCAACTATGCAGAATTAGGTCTGCTGCTCCATATTAGTAACCATTCTCCTTTGACTCCACAAAACTTCTGTGTAGCAGATTTCCTGAATATGTACCTGTAGCAATGGCTCTTTTCCTCAGTGTCATATACAATAGAAGAGTAACACCTATGAGTAAATAGTCCAAAAGGACCAGAGGGGAGAACTGGGGAAGTCTAAGTGCCATCTAAGATGGTGAAGTCCTAATCAGTCTCAAAACAGACAAAGCAATCACAGTTTGAGGACCTTAATTAAACAGCTAGCTGATGTATTTATCAAGATGTTGCAATGGTACCTGATGCATTACAGCTGGGTAATAGATGATGAAGGGCAAGATCAGGATTATATACTAAAAAAATATCTGATGCCCCTTTACAAGTTCATACCCTCTCTCAATATTCCCTCTCCCTCTCAAGGTATTTCCCCTAGAAAAAAAATACACTCAGGAAAGAATTTCTGTTTAGAAAACACATAAAAAGAATATAAATAATGTGTGCAGCATAAGACATGATGTTTTCTTCAGGTTATGTGGATCCTGCACATGCAGGCACAAATATAACCACAGTTGCATGTTCATCAGCAAGTTGGAAACTATGTTGTTTACACTCTGCCAGACCAGTTTCAAGAAAACAGTCACACTGATGCACCCTCTTCCAATCTATCTTCAGAAACAACTTGAGGATGAAGGTAACTACTTCCATCTAAAGATCTAAAATTTGCAGGATAATTGTATTTTAGAAAGAAAATGAGATAATGCGTGTCACTTTAATGAATACATTTACGTATGCGAAGGACTGGGAATCAATATCAGCTCAGGTACCCGAGCCTATAACTCATAAAAACCCTAATTTTAGGAAAGTTCAAAGTTTTACAGTTGTAGGCACAGCATCTAGATAAATAATAAACTCTTCAAACATATCATAAAGAATTAGTTTGAAAGAAAACATAAAAGCACCCCTTGCACTTCAATAGTTGTTCTGTGTCTTTACAGCCATTTAATCTCTTGAAAGTCTGAGGCTGATTAGTTGAAAAAATGTCAGCCTTTAGATCTGAAAATCTCCATTTAACCACCACTATGCTTTCAAGTGGTCACTACATCTCATCCCTCTGAAAGCTACCAAAATAATTTTTAAACAGGCAGTAAACGAGATAAATGGATCATGTGTGTTTACAGTTACTATTTAACAGAGATAGTTAACTAATGTAGTACCGGTACTTGCACATACCATTTCCTTGTGGTTTGGGTAGAACGTTTGCTCAATTAAAGGGAACTTCTCCGGACCCAGAGTTTTGTAGACAGACACCAGCTGGGCAAACTGTAAAACAAGGTAAAACAAAAGGAGAGCAGTCACACTCTACTGAAGGGTTCTTATACCATCACCTTGCTTTTGGTCTTCTGTGTTTCATAAACTCAGCATAAAATGCTGAAACACCATCTAATTTCTCTCCTCTCACTTCAACATATCTTTTTAATCCAGCCAAGCTATAACATCTTATACAGAGGAAAAAAAGAACAGTATCTCTAAGAGTTAATTGTCACACCTACATGAAATGAATTGGAATACTGATTTTCAGATACCTCATATTTTGCATGCTTTAAGCTGATTTTGTGACAAAATCATTACAATACTACATTTCCTACCATCTTCAATCTAAAGATCAAACATATTTCACATTAATTTAGCTTCTGGCACTTCAGTGACATGGAAAGGCAATTTTGCAAAATAGGAGAACAGAGAAAAGCAATAACTAACTGTGTGTCATATACAAGTCAGATGAAGAGGAAATAAGAGAATTTTAATTTCCTAGGATCTAGCCATGTACCACAGCCACACAGCCATTCTTTCACTGCCTTCAATCAATAGTGACATTGATAATTTAAACAGTTATATGTTACTGTCTGTTCTAATAACATTTTCTCTCTGGGCCCTTTCCTCAATGCATATCCACTCTACCTATAACATGGACAGTAGTAACAACACAAAAATCTAAGCAATATTTAAACACAAAAACACAATCTTTTATTAAATAGAAATGTATTTAAGCGCTGTTCTCTTTAGTGGGCAGATCAGATCAACTCTTCTGCTCTAACAGTTCAAAAACCCAAATCTCTCTTGAAATCACAGTTTAGCAGATGAGGTTTCTAGGGAGCAAGATGACTTTGGCAGTCAGAAGACCACTATTGTTTCAAGACTCCAAAGCCCTGGCTTGTACATGCCCATGATGTGTTTAATTGTCATTATGCCAACATGAGACATAAACAAATTAGCACAACAGCTTGAATAGTGGGATTTGCTGGTTACAAACAGGAAAAAAGCAAAGAACAATACAAGTCTGTCTGTGATGCGGTATGATCAAATGCTCTGTTAATGCAATTGAGGGTGAAGGGATAGTAAAAACCATTTAAAGGGAAAAAAATGATGAAAGCTTTGCATTGCATATCCAGCTGGCATAGAAGATTTGTTTAATTTAGTGGTGTTTACTTAGGTTTGGTAAAACACACATTTAAATTTTGAAGGTCAGTGGAAAATACTTTAATGATGAATAATTTTCACCAGAAGCCTAAAAAATTCTAGTTGGATAGCGTGCTGTAGAAAACAGACCTCAAAGAAAGGAAATATTATCACAGCTACCAAAATACGGTGGTTTGCGAATAGAATTCATGACAACTTACTATTTACTCCTGTCCTTATCCAAGATCCAAATTTAAAATTTCATGATGAAATACTGTCTATTAAAGAGATGATTTTAGCCAAACTATTATGTTAAAATAAATCATTCAGTAATAAATCTACCTTTATATATAAAATCCTTTTTTAAAAAAAATATTCATGGGATTTCCTGTGATTCTTTCCTGATTTTTTTTTCTCATTTTCACTGAGAGTGAGTGAAAGATGGTGAGAAAAATGACACTCTTTGTGGAGATTATGACTTTCACTCAAGACATAAGAAAGCTGTGTTTCATATCAATGCTGACAAATGTTTACTTACTTAAAATAGTACTAACCACATGTAATTTACACGTATCACTCTGAAGTACGCATAATCTAATAATTAAGCAATGAAATAGCACATAGGAAAAGTAGGTTTAAATTTCCCGAGGCAGAGAAGATAAATGAAGTCAGATATCCCACAAAAAGGGAGCTGATTTATCCCTATTTCCTACTCAGTCTCTGCTTCACTCACATCTATAATTTTAGGAATTTCTTGTTGAATTCTTTATCCCTAAATAAATGATTTGATAAATTCAACCCAAATTCACATAACAGTTCTGGCATTTTAATTGTACATCCATGAACTACTAGAAATTTTTTCTATTTTCCTTGAATCCTACTGGGCAATTCATGAAAAACAAAATTAACAAGAAGTTCATTACAACAGAATAGCAATTAAGTGTGATCTGGAGTCCACATGTTCTGTATTTTCCTTCTGAGCAGTTGAACGAGAAAAAAATACATCAGCTACACAGATTGAAGCAAAATACCACTTCTGAAAATCCCACTCTATCTAGACAGTTGAGAAGATACACAGAGCTTACAGATATGCTGAATATGGGATATCACATTGCCCCTCTTCCACTTTTCTATCTGGACTGGGTTTTAACGGCCTGCTGGAAACTGCAGTAACAGTTCTGATTTGGCTTGTTCGTAGGCCTTACCCAAGGAAGAGGGAAAAAAAGACATAACCTGTGCTAAATTGACCTAATTAATGTTCTATCTATAAAGTTTTGAAAGTGTTTCAATTTTGTGCACTAACTAATCTGACCTTAAGTTATGCCTTTAAATCACAGTAAGGTTTATTACATTCTTACCTGGGCAAAAGCAAGATATTTTTAGATGATAAGCTACTGAATTAGTGTCTAATCCCATGCTGAATGTTCTCAGGTATGGGATGTCTGTGAAACAGAGAACACTAGTAGAGCAACATGATATATAAATAAAGTATTTTGTAGGCATGTCAAAAGTCCTGTGAGTTTTTAACAGTTATGAAACAAAATAACTTCATAGAACTTAACATTTCAGCAGGAGTCTTTGGAGACTGTATCTCCAAAAAAGAACAGGATAAAATCACTTTTTATCCTCTCCAATGAAGTATGAAACAGGTAGGAAGAAATAATAAGTCAAAAAGATAGTGACTTTTTGACCTCATACAAAATCTTCATGGGATTTCATTACACAAAGAATGGAATACCATAAATTTGACTGCATATATGCACTCAATCAGTGAACGGCTGAAAAAAAAATCACTTGGTTAATCTCAAAGATTTGAATAATGGTGGTGCTTTCTGTTACCTTCAATTACAGCAAGTTTCTAGTCTCTTTCCAGATTGAAGGATATGTTATACCATTGTCCATCCCAGTAGAGAGTTTCATGGTATGTTGAAAAAAAATGAAAAGTGTCCTGAAGAAAAACTATTTTTAGGCTGAGGTTTGTAAGTCAGGTCCTTCAAGGAAAACATGGTTGCTTTGTAAGAGTAAGAAACATTCAAAAGCACAAACACTCAGTATCATTAGCGCAAATATATCAGGTCCTTGGAAGCCAGCAGTGGGTCTTCTTGGCCTTTCAGGGGGGAAAGAAATTAAGTGATTGTGTGGGAGGGTACATTTGACACATGCACTGGGTGGGAGTGAATTTAACCGAGTCTTTTCATCATCCTTTGTTTTCACAGTTTCTGTACTTGTATTTGCTGGTATTGATTTTTTAACTACTACTACTACCTGAGCAGTATTTGCGTTACTCTTTTTATGCTCTTCATAATACTGGTTCTTCGCTGTGATTCAACTACATTTCTTCTGTTATGACTTAGTAAACATTAAATACTTCTCCAATAGGCTGAGTATACACACATTTGATATGTTGATACCCACCATGCGAATCACAGAGAACAGACAGCAGACTGTGACTTCAGTACTTTCTGTCAGCAGGATCTGACAGACAACTTAATGAAGGCATTCAAACTTTCAAAGTCAATTCAGAGTTTGACATGGCAACTTAACAACGAAACATGGCCTACAAATCAGTTTGGGCACATTAACAGAATACAGATAAGATGAGAACTGACAAAAGCTCTTGATGTTCCTCCAGTAGTTTTCCATTATTACTATGCAAAGCCAAATAACACAGTTGGACTGCGAATGGAAAGATAAGTTATAGGGAACTTGCATCATAATTCAAGCAGTAATTTCATAACACAGACTGAATTGTTCCCCAACCCTTTTGCGTCTAACCTCACATAAGAATATTGGTGCTGATTACCAAGTTGAGTTGCCCTACCACACTAGTTTTTATTCAAGTCCTGCTGCTCAACCCATTACTCTGGGACTGGCAGCATCACTTCCTTTCCTTCCCTTCCTTCCTTTCACCCTTGACTGCAGCTGCAGTCTCCTCAGCTCCTTCATCCCTAACTCCCTCCTTACCCTCTGGAGTGCCACCTATCCGCATCTACTGAGATGAAGGTACTGAGCCTGTGTGGATTGTGTTGATCCTTCACAGAAAGATTAGGGTGTCTTTGCTTCATGTTATCCAGAATTTTCACAGGCATTTATTTAATTTCTGCATACATTACTTCTGCAGTATAAATACATCTTCTCTCACTTCAATTGCAATCCCAACTGTAAATAACTGCTGGAATACTTTCCTATCAGAGTTATATCTGACAAGGTATACAAATCATTAAGACCCTCAAAAGGATACAAAAATCACCCCTAAATCAAAACCTCATGCCCTTGAAAAAGGTTCAGAGCTCTCATGTACAAATCACACTCATGAGAGTAAAAATTCTTTTCCTCCAATAGTTAGAAAAGCAAGATGTTTAAAAAAAAAAAGCAAAAAGAGAATCACAGTCAGAGATGGAAACACATTTCATCTCCGCTTGCAAATTTGGGTAGCAAGGCATTTGGCAATGCGAAACACCTTGACTAATGGCAGTGACAGTGACAAAATGTCTAAACATTGAGGAAAGTGAGATTTAAGGGAAATATGAGAATTAAAGTAATAGTTATGAGCATAAAACATAGAAACAAATCAAGGGGCGTTTGTTAAAAAAGAACTAGCAAAAAGTCATACCATGCAGCCGAGATCAAGATGACGTTTGGGGCTTTTTATCTTAGAATGAAAAGTTAGAGAAGGAAACAAAATTTTATGGAACTGAGTCACTGAAATAAACTCTTTCTTGGGTGCACTTGGCAGCAATAAGAATGTGCAGTTGATTCCACTGTTATGGGAACATTGAGTTCAGTGTCCTGTTCAAGGAAACATTTGTGCACCTGTTTACTTTAATGAGACTTGGGCGTGTGCTTAAGCACTTTTCAGAAGGATTTCAGTCTCACTACAATAGAGAGATTTTATTGTGTGGCATGGGTTTTCTTTTTTCATTGTTCCCCTCCGCC
The DNA here is from genome assembly GCF_002078875.1 of Numida meleagris. Classification (NCBI taxonomy): domain Eukaryota; kingdom Metazoa; phylum Chordata; class Aves; order Galliformes; family Numididae; genus Numida; species Numida meleagris. Next base: position 4,485,450 of record NC_034419.1, on the reverse strand, counting down.
AGTATGAGATTTTCCAGTTTGAGAAAATAAAAAATGAAATTTAATTCAGTGAAAGTTCACGGTAGAATAGGAAGAATCAGCCCTATAATGCATACCATATTTTTGCAGAAATAGCCCTCCGGTGTCATCATTAAAGACTCTCGTAAGTTAATGACATTTTTTGCAGGTGTTCAGATGTCTCAACATGAAGTTGTTTTCAGAAACAATGCAGATTTTCCCAATCTTCTTGCTACAAGATGAGGAAAACCAATAAATAAATGTTCATATTATCTGTTGGCAAAGCTCAGTGGTGGAATGCCACCCCCAAGACAGGATCAGCAAACTTACTCTCTTTCAAGCCCAGCACAGAAAGTCCCAGGACTTCTCTGAGATGGCCAGCTTCCAAACTATGCTATGCTCTATAGCAATATAAACTGAACTGTAAACTAAAGAAGCTACTTCACAGAACGGGAATGTTAGTTATAGGTATGTTAGTTTCTAGACTTTACTTAAATATAGTTTCTTTTCAGTAGAAGCTAAGAAATGTTTAAAGGTCTGTTTCATCTTTTTCCTTCTGGAAATGTTCAATGCAGTGAAAGTCTATAGTGGATGTGAGGAGCTCCCAGTGCTGCTCCTTAGTGCAGAGAAGAACAGGGCAAAGTGACAGCAACTTAGCACAAGAATTCAAGAATTTGTAGAAAAAAAATAATCTGAAGCTACTTTTGCATTAAATTAGCCTCATAGCATTATATAGTGGTCAAAGGAAAACACATATAATCAATTTACGTATAAGTACTTCATAGTTCAAATAACGATTTATGAATACAGGGCTGTAAAAGTTACATGATGCATGGAATGGAAAACAAATCCACTGCACTGTGGCATACTCATTATTTAAGGGTCTTGCTGTTCTTGAGTAATTTCATGTGAACTTTCATATTTTAGGAAAGTGAAATTAAGCAAATCCATGTTCTCTTTTTATTGCAGGAATGAGGTTGAAATTTCTCTATAAATAGGTATAAATAAGAAATGACTGTCTGAAGCATGTAGATTCCTTTGTTATGTATTTAAAATCGATAATTACTGTGTACTTTACTCTGATTTAGTGTTCAAACTTGCTAGTAAGTTACTTCTAACCAAAAAGCCTAAAATGTTTTTACCTTCCTTCTGACACAGTTTTGTCAATTTACTTTCAGCTCGCGCACTACAAATCCATCAACGTGTTTTAGCTTTAACTGGCAGACTGAGCAAAGAGGCCAAAATCTTCATTGGCTGACAGAGAATTAAACTGCAGTCTTCATGCTTAAAGTTCTGCTCAGATCAGGACAAAAAGAATAGCACATGTGGACAGTTTGTTCTCTGGCTGCCCTACAGAATACCCTTTGTTTGAATAAGAGCCACAAAACTGGTTTTAAAAAGTTATCCTCCCTTCATGTAAATGCTTGCAAACAGGCAAACTGCATTTGTTGAGGGGATTGCTATACATTCTGATGTGAACCCGTTCAGACATTGCCAGCCATGCAATGACATCCAATACCTAAGAAAGCAAATCTTCAGCGCTTGAGAAAGAGAGGTGCAGCACCTGATCTCCACTCCTGAAATGAAGGAACTGCTTTTCCTGCAATGGCTTCCTAAAGTGTAAGGGCAGAAGGATACCGAACAGCCTGTGTAGGTGGGACGTACATACTCCCATACTTTGGCTGCCTGCTGTCCCCAGTATTTTCTGTCGGGTAGATCAATCTTGCTAGAGTGGTTGAAACAAGAAAGTTCACTGCTGGCTTCAGGTTTAATCTAATGAAATATATAAAATTACAGTCACTGACTAACACAAGTCTTAACATTTCTAAGATTTATAGTGTTAATATTCATTAATATTTAATGTCCCTAAATTTTTTCCCAAAATCTGAGTTGAACACAAACTGCAGGGAAGCATTTTTTTTTTTAGCCCTGATCTTCAATAAGAACTCCTCTGGCATACAGAGAAATGTAATAAACAGACATCCTAAGCCATCGTTTAGCCTTCTAGTAAAAATCTTATTTTTGTTAATAAGCACAGAATTTTCTTATGGTGCGATAAATATTTGGTGAGAAATTTATATTTTATTTCATTAAAACACAAAGTAGCATTGAAGGTTGACTCACTGAACTAAATTCACAGTAAATAGATTTTCAAAAAGACTTTTCTTCTTATGGACATTCATTTTATCTGTTATTCATTCTCCAGAAAATACCATGACACAATATTGAAACTTATCTATGTGCCTGTGTCTGCCTACTGGCATAGCTTCAATAATTTCTGTCAACAGGAAGCTGGAATGAAGAGAGCTCATTTCTTTTATATGCTTCACCCTGCAGAGTGCCTGTAACTTTCCCGCCAGTGCCCCAGTCTGCAGCTCAGATTATGAAAGTGTATCTTGAAGTGTGAGAAAGCACAAAAGTGCAACTTCTTATAGCAACAAACGAAGGAGAAAACAACTCAGGGGAAAATATTGCGATCCTGTCAGAAAGCAACAGAGGGGAGTCAAAAACAACTTTCCAGAATAGGAAGATGAGAACAGAGAAACGAAGTGTTCAATAAGAGAAAGATGAAGACAATAAGGAGAAAACCATCTGCAAAAACAACACAGAGTAAAATACAACACATGAAGTCATGGAGTTACATAAGTTTGGCAAAGGGAACAAGAAGGAAAAAATTTCAATAAACTTGCTAAAAAATAACTCGAGTGTCCAGTCATGAATTGTAGGAAAAGGCACAAAGAATAATTGTGATATTTATAATACTATGAATTCCGATAAAAGGAAAAACCATAATCAGCCTTCCCTCAGAATGAGTGCAGATGAGCACTCATCACTTCTGGCACAACAGAGGGTACTATCACACTTATCTGGCATTTAAAACCTTTAATAGCCATAAATTCCTACAATGAAGTCAAGTCACAGTGACCTTTTGTATACGAGCTTACATCTGGAACGCTACATTAAAAAATGCCAGAATCTTTCAGGTGTCTGTAAAATACATATAAGTCTGTTTTCTGGATCTTAATTCCGCTCTGCCAGCTGTTGACCAGAAAAGAATTCCTATTTTTCTCCCTTTATTCCCCACATTGCTGAACCAGTGATGTAGCGCTTTGTCACTATGCCAAGTTTTCTTCACTAGAGGCTGAGCCTGCTCAGCATCCAGCTTTCCTATCCGTGCAGTGACAGACACCCTTCACAAGCTGTTATGTCTGTGCAGCAGCTCAGCGCACTACAGCAGGCTCTTACATCCCGTCTGTGATTATACCAAGTCAGCACTTCAAGCTCTTCCACCAGCTCGGCAGTGGCTAACTAAGGTCATAATGCTCACATGTTTCCTGTAGGTCCTGCCATCTCCTTCACCAGAATAAGCATGAAGTATAAGTAGACTCCTGAATCCTTATAAACCAACCAGCCTCCCAAGGCACACTAACAAAAAAACAGATTTGCAGCCAGCCACAAATCCTGCTATATTTTTCCTCTTCAGTAAAATAGCCAGAATAGCCATCATGGAGTTGAGCTGATTAAATGAGGATTTTCTTCCCCTTCACAAAAATATACTTGGTACATACAATTGCAGCAATTGTCATCTCTGCTCTGTTAAAATGTTATCAGTATCTGAATCTCGAAACAGCAATTCAGCTTCTGTAATGCAAGTAAGTAGTATGTCATAGTCAAGGTTTCATAAAACATTCTATTTATAGCAGCTATGGACATTGAACCTTACAACTCCTGACAAGGAAGGCAGTTATTGTGTTAAGTAACCTCACCTGTTAATTTTATCTCACTTCATAATTCCACTTACTGGATATCTGCTATACGCAGTATGGGTGAACAGTTATTAATTTGTACTACTTCAAGACTGTGCTTCTATCATCAATATTTGCAATTAAACATAAAAATCAAGAGTAGAGTTCACTTGATGCAAACATTTAAACAGTCAAATTTCACATTAGTCATAATAAGAAGTATGCAAAAATATGTTGGAAGAACAGAATTATATTTTCTTTAAAAAGTCAACACAATACAATGGATTTTATTTTTTTTAAATATATTATCATACAAGCCCTAATCATAAGCATGAGATTTTTATGTATTACTTCAGGCACTGACATTATTTTCATATTTTTAAATTATTTCTGTCCTCTGTAATTACATACTTTGCTTACTTACATCACATACTACCAGAAAGATTACAGTTTCATAAGCCTCCGTGAAGTATGGCCTCACTTATTTGTGGAATGAATTTTTCTGAAGTAAAATAGACAATAAAAGAACTAGTCTATAAATCTTGGTGTTTTGTAGGTGATATAACAGGTTCTGCACATGGTTAGATTTGAGTACTATCATAAGACAGATCACAAATCCAGCAAGGAAAATATGTTTTCATATCAACTGAATTCAGTGTAACTATAAATTAATCTAGGCTGAATTTATCTCATTAGAACCTATGACTTTGCAGCATGACAATGCAAGGAAACATTACAATTACTGTGAGGTTATTAACCTTAAAAAAGGTTCTTCCACAGCTCTGTATGCACTTAGTAACAAACAACAGTCTCTATTTATAGAACTCATGCTTTCAACCTGAGTTCTGATATTCTTACTAGCATTTAAGTAGAAACCATCTCAAAAGCAAGGATCATGCATTTTTCATGAGGTAGCTAGTAAGTATTATCACAGCAGTGAAATAACCGAAGTTCTGTAATAACCCAAATCATTAACATATTTCAGTATGCAAACATTTCACTGCACACATTCAATATTTTCTTTGCCACAGTTGCTAGCATCTTAAATTTTCAAAGGGCTATACGGTGCTTTGAACTTTTGACTTGCATTTGAAGGAACTGTGTGTGTCCCAACTTTAGAAAACGGGATTTAAGTCCTGATTTTAGAAATGTTTACACTAGGTTCCTGACAACTTTCCCACCACGCTCCCATTTTTCAATACACAGTTTGTATTTAAACTTGCTGACTGCCTATTGGCAATGACATAGAAACCTACGTCTGCAGATGCAGCGTAAAGCATTCTGTCAAAAAATTATGCGAAGGTGCATTAGTTTCTAATGCAAGGTGTGCATCTGTCTTCAGAGTTGAAAAAAAATGTTGTGCTCTTATGTTCTAATAACAGAGACCTGTTCTGTGAAGTAGAGTAACTAAGGAGACAAAGATCTTGTATTTAGGATTCTAACTCTTGTCATATATATAACATAGCCCTGTTATAATTAGCCTAACTTCTCTGACTTACCCTTCTACAAATTCTACACTGCTCCTGATTTTACATTTACATAAATACAATCAATTGGAGCGCACAGCTAATTCAATAATTTTTCAGCCCCTAGGGTCCAATGCAGTGAGTCCTTGTGGCACAGTATTTTTCTGCTGTTACAGAAATTGTAATTCACTTCTCCACTCAAACTTTCCATTATGGAAGAGGTCTGTCTATTTCTTATCAATTAATAAAGATGGTAGTTTATGTGTTTATCTACAGTTTTACTTTATAATTGTCATGCTTTTGAATCTGCAATTTTTATAGAAGTATCATTCATAAAAATATCAGATCTTCCATGCTAGCAAGAGAATTGTTCAGAAAGGTAACCATTATGCACTATGAGGAGATGAGTCTCATCTATGGTTGGTATATTTTTGCTTCCTTGCACTACTGCAAAATTGACATGGACACTAATGATCGCTGAGTATGCTTTCTTCTGACATTAAGATTCACTTTATAAAAAAAGTACAAGTATGTATGAAGTGGAATCTATTTTTATTTCCATTTATCTTTTTTTTAGACTATAGTTTGCAGCCAGGATTTTATATAGGCAAGTTAGCGTGTTTGATCTAGGGTTAATCTAACAAGCTAGAAGATAATAGTAAAATCAACAGGTTCTGGCTTCTGCTGCATTATTTGAATATTTGTGAATCAGACTAAAGCAAAGGACCAATGGATATTTATCGTTTGAATATTTAATCCAGACATGATTTGTAACAGGTTTACATGAATTCTTGCAGTGGACACCATCCCTACACCTGATAAAGATTTCACAATGAAATATGGATGAATATGGTTGTCTCTGCATCTCCTATTACAACAGAGAACAAAAATCACGAAATTCCATGTTAAAAGCACAAACAAGACCTCTTGCATCCTTTTAAAGTAGGATAAAAGAAAGTACAGTCCAGATATAAATTTTTAATAGGAATCACTTGCACACTTGCAGTGCTGCAGGTAGAAAAGCAAAACTAAGGCAATCCTTCTTCATAGACTGGCCTGGGTTGAAAAGGACCTCAAAGATCATCAAGTTTCAACCCCCCTGCTGAGTGCAGGGTCGCCAACCACTAGACCAGGCTGCCCAGAGCTACGTCCAGCCTGGCCTTGAATGCCTCCAGGGACAGAGCATCCACAACCTCCTTGGGCAACCTGTTCCAGTGCATCACCACCCTCTGAGTGAAAAACTTCCTCCTTGTGTTACACATTGCAATGAATACAGCTTCTGTTCAAGGAAACATGGCAGTAAACGTAAAAGTGAAAGATGCTGGTTTGAAACAAGTGATACTCGATACTTTAAAATTTCTTCAGGATAGATATTTTTGAGAGGAAACATCCAAGAGATGTGAAGTATACTCTTGCTGAGATTGTGTAAAATTTAAGCAGTTAAATACAATGTATTCTGGCTATCAGAGGTAGAAACAGCAAGGTAGAAAATTCTCAATTGAACTAAAACTATTCTCTATATTTGAATAAAATAAGCTTATCTGAAAAAAAAAAAAAATTTAATGGCATTCGTATCCGGGCTTAGAAATAGTACTGAAAAGCCCAGAAGAAGATATATGAAAATAAATAAATCAGAGATAAGCAGATGTGGCAGTTATTACAGCAAGTATTTCTACAACATTCAGTTACTCTCAGCGATTATTAGACAGAAGAATCAGCTCTTTTCACATCTGTGAAATGAGATCAGTTGGAAGAAACACATCTTGGCTTGGTGCAGGAAGAGCCATGACACTAACGCCACCAGAAGAATATTGGTTTCTTTTTACTGCATAATTATTTCATTTAAGTGCTCCTGATTCAGCAATGTACAGTATGTACTCTGAAAAGCTATGAATGCTCTATCAATTCATTATTCCCCACTGTCGTTTATTGCAGCATAGAAGTATGATAAAATTAGCTGCAAGATATATGTATTTTGACATTCAGACAATATTCTGTAGTGTTTTTTGAAGTAAATGTAAAAAAAAATAAACATCTTCAAGGCAATAGGAAGTATTACAATAAAGCTTTCCTTCAGTGTGAAAAATACAAGTTATTTTCTTACCTAAGCATCAAGAGGAAAAAAAAAATAGGACTTGCTGGCTACTTATAGCAAGTAGTATTCTTTAAAGTTTCATCAGCTCTTGGGCAGCTGAATACAAATAATATAATACTAATAATAATGAATATTAAAGGAAATGATAGTACCATCCATAATCATCTTTCACAGCATCATACTTTAACTTGTTCCTGATAACGTTTAGTTCCAAAAAGATTATCCAAGCCTACCTCCATCACTACAAAGTATGCAGTGAAAAGAAGAATTAGCTTCTACACTAAAACTGGGCAGTATCAGCGATTCTCTAGTGTGCCTCATTACTCCAGGTGTAACTGTAAAAAGGTCAATTCCTCCCCAATGTGCCCAACATTATGAAAAGAGCTTTCAAATGATGAAACTAATAGCTTCAGGTTTCCTCGCTGAAGCATAGCCCCAAAAATTTCACAGGCATGAGGAAAACACTGGCTGAAAGTCTTTAAATTATGCTTAAAACCACAAATATGAAAAATATTCTCAGCTCGCTTTTCCCACACAAATTGTGAATAAATACTTTCCTCACTTCAGGAAGGATGTTAGTAGTGGATAGGCTTTCCGTTAGTCTCCTCACTTATTTCAGTATTTATACCACAAATATTTTTCTCTATCTCCACACTGCCTACACTGTCTTTTTGGGAAAAAAAAATGATTTAAATACCTTAGTTTGCTTTTTATTCCTTTCACAAATATTTCACTGCTCTGTGACTTTACAGTTTGTCACTCAGTGTTCATGAGCAAGAACTGAATAAGCAAACAGAAATCAGTTACTAAGTTTACACCAGGAGAACTTTTTGGCACATCACTTACCACCCATGGTTTGTCACAGAAATTATAGATCGATTCCAAGGAGTTGACACTAGGGATGCCTGCGTACTGCAGTCCAATGATCAAGTTTCGGAAATCTTCATTTTCTGCCATACTGAATGAATGCTGCCGAACAAGGACAAAATCAGGCCTGAATGACCTAGCAAGAAAGAGATATATTGGTATTAATCAATGATCAAATTGTTTTTGAAAACGTCAGCATCTAGAAAATATTGCAGCTCTATTAAGAAGAGAGAAAAATATCTTGGCTTTTCAGGTTTTTTGCCACCGAAAGATAAATCACTTACATAAATTCTGAATATTTCCTCGATATATTTCTATGTATGTCATTGCTCAGGAACTGATAAACAAAGCAGGCAAATGCCTCTGCCAGCAGCCAGAGTGTTATGTGAAATGGATCTCTGCCAGGTGGAGGCTGTTCACAAGTGGTGTCCCTCAAGGGTTTGTCTTGGGACCAGTGCTCTTCAACACTTTTATCAATAGCATAGACAGTGGGATTGAGCATACCTTAGCAAGTTTGCTGATGACACCAAGCTGAGTGGTGCAGTTAATACAGTAGAAGGAAGGAATGCCACCCAGAGAGGCCTGGACAGACTTGAAAAGTGGACCTATGTAAACCTAATAAGGTTCAACAAGGCCAAGGGGCAAGGTGTTGCACTTCGGTTGGGGCAATCCCAGATATTTGTAGTTGGGAAAAAGAACTCGAGAGCAGCCCTGCCAAGAAGGAGTTGTGTTCAGAAGGGTGAGGGCGGTAACTGCCTACTATGCCCCTGTGAAGTCCCATCATGCCCTGGGCAGCCTGGTCTAGTGGTTGGCAGCCCTGCCCACAGCAGGACAGAACTAGATGATCTCTAAGATCCCTTCTGACCTGAGCCATTCTATGATTCAATCAATAGAAAACATTCAACACTAGAAACAATTACTTCTCATTTATAGATGTCTGGCATGTACTAAAGCACCAAGACTGCCATAAATATGACAGAAATATAAGACTCAAATTGATAACCTTGATTCCCAAACATGTATTTATACCAGACTTAATTCCCATTTGTATTGAGCTTACATGGCTAAATTTTGGTAGTGAGGAGCTGCATGCGTGTCCTGTGTGAGAAGAGCTCAGCAGCTGGGAGTCAGGTAAGAGCCAGTTTCAGACAGCTCTAAAGGAACCTGCTCCATCTTCCATGTGATTTAAATGTTGAGAGATTAATTCCTGTCACAGGACTTACTCCACTGTTCAGATACTTGTCATGCTTAGTGATCAAGGTGTGTTGTATTTGTCAAAATCCCCACTGCACAAAAAATCAGTCAGTACATTTTACACACATACATTATGCCACTATTGCTTTTTGCTGTTATTTTGTTTTTCTTACCTGACAACTTTAGTGCCATTTCGAAAAACTTGGATATCTACTGCATAATTGCCATCAGCGTGGGCTATCAAGTTGATTTCTGAAAATTCTGCCTATGAAAAGAGGATTCACATTAGTCAGTTAATATTATTTTACATTTATACCCCCCAAACACCTTCTTCATGTATCTGAACTGCTAACAATATATATTTAGAACACAACGAGCACTGAAAGAATGTCAAACCAATAGTATGGGTCATAGTATGGGTGTGACAGAATACATTTGAATAAATTATAATATAAAGAAAAAAGTAAAAAGCTGTATAAAGGACTGTGATGCAGTAGAGATTATATATTTGGTAGGCATGGTGTACAATAGAGATTAACACAGGCAGAACAAAAATTTGCCTAACGTTTTGAAAAAAATAAAATCAGTGTGAAGGGAAATACAACAAAGAGAATACTTTCTTATAACATTTAGTAAATGTGTTTTGATTTTTTTCCCATTTCCTTCATATACTTTACTACTTTCTTTTTTGTGCTTTTACTCTATTTTCAAAAAGATATGGTGCTACTAAACAATTGACTTGCAAAACTCACAAGCAGAGAATTTTCTCTATGTTCTCACACTGGAAATGCGGCATTAGAAAGGAATCAAATCCATACTCTAACTCTACAGTTATTTGAAATAAATGGACAGGATGTTTTTCATTCATCCAGTCTTTCATCAGTTTAGACTCTCAGAGCACTTTACAATAACATTACACAGCAGAATAATTGAAATGCAGCCAAGTGTCTTCTAGAGGATAAATAAAAGTGTCTGTGCTATCCCAGACACTAGTAGAGGATAGAGACTGTCAGAATTCTCATTAGTCTACTCTTGAAAAATTGGAGGTTTTCCTAAGTGAAATCTGGGTAAGACTTCAAGAATTTAGTGGTCAGTTAAGGCAAGCATTGACTCCTCTAGCTACGATTCCAATTCAATGGAATAAGTATGTCTTCAAACACGGATGTCTCTTCATTAAACTCCATATGCTTACATACTTCCTTGGATCATTGTTATGATGTTATAAACGCAAGGGGAAGATTTAAGATTATTGTAAAAACAGTGCAAAAGGTGAGAGACTGACATATTTGCATAAATGCTAACAATATTATTTTTTTTTAAATCTGAGATTGATGAATAATCTCTCCCATTCATTAATAATAGTATACAAGTAAGAAGATTCACAGTATAGATTTTGTACTTTAAAAGTTTAGCACATTATAGAAAATATTGTAGATTATAGGTAGAATGCTATAAGTAATACATAAATAAAATAATGCTCTTTGGTAATAAGAAAAGAACACTGAAGTAAGTAATGTATTTGTACACAGTTTTCACGGTGCTGATACATTACAAAGCGATTAAGAGGGATCAGAAACCTTCAAATTCATACTGATTTAAGGTAGGCCTGGTCCTAAAAGAGATCGTACAAAGGAAACAGGAAAAGTACAAAGGAACTACATGTATACATATATATGTATGCAGGTCACTCCAAAAGTAATGCCTCCTAATTATTTCCATGTAAGCTACAACAGATACAAAGAACACAATAACACTATTTGACAGAGCCAATTCTCAGCTATAAAACAATATTTTTCACCAGTCATCACCATTAGCTCTGCATTTTTTGCCAGTGATTAACAAAATCCTGCATACCATGCTCATATAACAAGCTGCACCAGCGGAGATGGCCCATTGTCGCTATTGCCACTGCTGAAACGCACCACCCACCACCTCACTGTGCTCAAATCTGCTGTTTGGTCTCCATAAACTTTCAGCAAGCATTGATGAATGTCAGTGGGCACCATTTTTTCCACATGGAGAAATTCTATTACCTCCCTTTTCTTCATATACACTTCCATGTCATACATCATTTTTTTAGACTACCTCTCTTCTGTCATCTGCCATGTGGCAATAAAATGTAATGGAATTACTAATAGTTCAGCCATTAGTTGGATGATAATAAAATGAAATGGAATTACAATGGTTCAGCCTCTACTACCATACCACCAACATCCACCTCTGACGTTGTGGTCCAACATAATAAAATAGGACGCATTACTTTTGGAGCAGCCTTTATATGTATCTATAGTGTGCATACTAATATATATATATATGCAGTACTATACTATTATATATTATATATATTTTATATAGTTTTTTTGTGTGTGTTTGCATATATATATGTATATATATATATATATATATATAAAAACAACCATCCAGATTAAGCCATTTAATTACCTGTTCAACCTTGATGTCATATTCTCCGTGGACCTTTTTGCCACGAAAAGCCTTGGCCCTGCAGGAGAAAAGGGAGATAGAAATCAAGGATACATATCTGTAATCAGTAACTACATAAAGATTCCTTTGCTGCCTTTATACAAAAATTCTTTTACACTCTTGTCTTTAGTATCCTCCATCTCATACTGTTTTGTGATTCCCCCTGAAATCACCCAATGTGGTTTTGAACATTAAAGTGTCATTGTAATTAATCTGAAAGATTACGAGCTGTTATGAACTGCAGTTGTTGCAATAAAACACAGTGGTCCAATCTTTCAGGTCTAGCAAGCAGATAGTTTTCTAGTCTTTTGCAAGTTGCATTTCTTATCTAGCATTTATCTGCTTTGGAGTAAATAGGAATGAAAATAAGCCAACTGACAAACAAAACAACTTGTTGAAAAAGCACTCTGAAGTTAAAATGGAATATGGTATCCCTTCATTTTCTTTGTTCAGGCCAAAGCTTAAAGTACCTTTCGCAGTTTTAATAATATCAAGTAAAAAACCTGCCACACATAAAACGAAGATAAAACATAGAGCCCTGCAACTTTCAACAAAATGTTACTTTGTTCATTTTCAACATTGGAAAAAAAAAAACCTATTTGTTATATTGAACTAAATTTACTGTATCAGTGAAAGTAATCTAAACAATGTAATAAAACAACTCAGCGTTGCTTTTGGAAAAGCCTTTTCCCCCTGAGGCCCAGTACTGGAAGAACAAAATATCTTAATGGTCAACAGAAAACATTGCTTTTGGCAACAAATTTCTTAGGGATCTCTTCAATTTTTTGGATAACTGATGGCAATAAGCAAAGAAATTGTTTAGACTGGAATGGCATACTAAAATAGTGATCAGTAATGAGTTCTGTACGAACACGCAATTAGTAAGAAGATAATAATGAAAAATACATTTGTATTACTGGTTTATACTTTTCTTTGTAATAAATGCAGACATGTAACTAAGTCTGAAATTCACTCTTTTACTACACGAGTTGCATACTGAGGATAACATTACCAAATAATTTTGCCAGTAAAGAAGATAAATATATTACAAGTCTAACTTACAGAATTATTACTGATTTTTATTACTTACAATTTATTTTAATTTCCAAATATGTTCTGAAATTTCATATAGAGAATACAAAAATTATTATTTGAAAACTGTGAAGAAGTCTGGACAAAATGAAGTTTTGCAATGCTATTTGTTGTGGAGTTTCAGCTCAACCATGTTAATCTAATAGGCACAGGAAAACAAGGACATCCACATCACTCAAGTCTGCAACAGCCACGGAGCAGAAAGGAAGGTACCACATTCAAAATAACACCACACCTATCTCAGGAGAAAAGTGACCAATTCATAAAAACAGACAGCTTGAATGTCTCAAAAAAAAAAAAAAATTCACGGCTTTGAAAAAAATATTTAAAACTCCATTTCTAATCCCAATTAATTTAACAGCAATGCTATTGTTGAATTTGACTGAAAACCGGTTTTATTAACTAGTTTTATTTACAATGCAGCAATGCATACAGTAAATACATTATTGGACGTCATATAGAACAAATTAAAGTAGAATTATGTTGGCTAAGTAACAGAGAATTTATAGTGAAGCTGTCCCTTTAACACTGAAATATAATCTTAGAGTAATACAGTTTCTTCAGTGGTTAATGGTAACTTGACCATACAGAGACAATAAGCCTACCAGAGCACATAACTTAACAAATGTCAGCAGCTGATGATTTCTTCATGACAGGAAATGGAACTAAGAAACCACAAAGAATCAAAGAGAGGCTCCTCTGTTCTTCAGCATTAAATTCACTGCATTTACTAGAATGTGCTCCAAACATTAGTTAAGGTGAAAAGCTATCCCTTTAATTTTACTTTTTCTACTTGAGCATCATTTAGAGATGATGCAACCTTTAAATCGTGCTCTGGCATGATTCGTGTTTCAACAAATGACTTCAGCTTTGAAAATAAACAGCATAGTAAGTACTCAAGTTATGTCATCTAGGGCTTGAAAACAAGTATGACACCAACATTCAAAGAAATTTAATTTCAAATTAGCATCAACCATAGTTACATAAAAATGTGTAATATTCAATAATATTCTCCAAATGTTGAGCAACAAACAGCAAGAATTTATCTGGATCTCTTTAAAAAACAGTTCACAATGAAAAGAGAAAGACATTGAGGTGCTGGAGCGTGTCCAAAGAAACAAAGCTGGTGAAGAGTCTGGAGCACAAGTCATATGAGAAGTGGCTGAGGGAACTGGGATTGTTCAGTCAGAAGATGAGGAGGCTCAGGGGAGACCTTATCATGCTCTACAATAACCTGAAAGGAGGTGGTGGCAAGGTGGGAGTCAGTCTCTTCTCCCAGGCAACAGTGATAGGGCAACAGGTTAATGGCCCTAAGTTGCACCAGGGGAGGTTCAGAATGAACATTGGGAAAAAATTTCTTCACAGAGGGTTGTGAGGCCTTGGAATGAGCCGCTAAGGGAAGTGGTGAAGTCATTGTCCCTGGAGTTGTTGAAGAAATGGGGAGATGTGACTGAGGGACACAATTTAGTGGGCATAGTGATGATAGGTTGACAGCTGGACTTGATGATCTTGGAGGTCTTTTCCAGCTTTAATGATTCCATGATTCTAATTCCAGAAGAAAATCTGAGGTACTAATACTAGGAGTATACTATGAAATAGAACTTAGTTTGTGTTTTACTTACCGTGCTCAGGAAATACAATCATAACTTATTTGATTATTTTCCTGTTTGCAATCTTCTCATAAAGACATTTATTACATAAATAATTACCTTATTTTTCCTAAGGAAAGATGGCGAATAAAATGATATTGTGTTTTTAATTTACAGAATTTTACTGAAATATAGTTTGAAATTCCAGTTACAACTTATTAGTCTCAACATCAAGCATAGAATATTCGTACATCAACTACTGTAGCACCTCAGCAGAAAGGGAGTAATGCTTTCAACACTGGGACTTCTAGTCAAGGCACTTATTGCTCCTTATTACAGTTATTAACATGAGCTTCTTGTAGTCGGAATCTCTGCATAAGTATTTCAGATATTTTGAATTTTTTGTTTCACAATTTTCTGGACAAAAATCCTTCACATTTAAAGTTAAACAACTATGAAATATAGCGTTGCCACAGATGCAGCCAAATATGAACTCATGCTTTTTAGTTTTGGCAAGGACAATGAAGCAGTGAGTAGTAAAAATGTTTAAAATATATTTTTAAAAAAATGAAACATTTCCCTCAAATCACTGAGCAGCTATATACATTTCCACGATATCTTACTATGCCATGAAACCAATAATATAAATGAACAAAGCATTAACACTGGTATTATATTCAACTGGCAACAAAATCAAGAGGAAAATAATTTCCTGCCATGCAGTAGATTTATGCTTACTCAGTTTGCATTCTTAAACACTGCAATGCAGAGTTTACCAGCAAGAGCCTTTATTAAAGTAAAAAGCACACATCCTGTAAAAATATGGGTTCCAGTCCTGCAAGCCCCTGCTCATGTAAGACTCCTATTTGCACAGCACCTCATACACCTAAATACTGTAATTTGCCCTTCCTGTCAATTTAGTGAAGCACTAGTAGCATGATTTCTGTACAATGCGCACAAGATTTAGATCAGCTTAAGCACTGGTTTCTAGTCATGTTGGAACAGTGGGATCCAATTTCTGTTCACTTCAATAAGAGCTTTGTATGCTCAAAAATAATTATAGTGCCAGTTTACAACTGGGCAAAACTTTGTTCACCAATTAGAACAGTAGCACCCCCTAGAGTACACAACTTGCAGCCTGTCTGTGTATAAACAGCTTAATTCTCTTCAAGCCAGGTAACTTACACATACATACACAGTTTCAAATAACTGGTTCACTGGAATTTCCACATGCATATAAAGATTTTGGCAAACTCTGACACAGACATAAGCAGCCAGATTGCCATGAAGTTAACATCGGGATCACTAGCTTCAGTGAGATAATAGAAAGCGTTGAACAGAAAATAAACTCAGTCTTCAAATCTGGTTAGAAACGACTACTGAATTCATTTTAAAAAAGATTTAAAATTTTTATATACTTCTGCACATGACCTAACCAGTATTTTTACCACGGCAAAACGTGTTTTCTCAAGCTATCACCTTATAAATTGTCTTAAAAGAAGCAGAACATCACCACAAAATAAGCACAGAATGTACAAACTCATGCATGACTCCTAGCACTAGCAGTGCTCCCTGTTGAGGTGGAGTTAATTAGATTAATGATAATCTCCATTACCAGGAGCCTGTAAATTTGAAGAGCAGCATGTTCTATCGGCTCTGAAGTAAAAAGCATAGCTTATGTTATCAGATTCCATAGCTCACCTTTGCATCAAGCTAGTTAAGTTTTGTTGTTAATCACTGAATTTGATGAAGTGTCATATTCAGCGGAGGCATTGGAATGGAAAGGACACAAGGGTTGTTAATTCCAGTTATTCACTGTATGATCTGAGAAGTCACAGAAACTCTAATTAAAACTTGATTAATTTCATAAAAACAGTATGATGTGCATGACACAATTACTGCATTGCTTCAATTTAAGTCATGGTCTAGCCTTTTGAAGGGCAAAAATGCTGTTCAAGCACAAGCTTCTGCCAATAATGCAACATTCCAATTACAGTTTGGCCTCTATTTAATCTCTCAGGGTCACAGCAGAAACGTATTCTGAACGTATTCTGTGTCCAATGATACAACATTGCCGTATGTTTTTGATATCATGATGTTTCACTGCTCTCAGTCTCCATTGTGTATCTTTACAAGAAATCACTGTCTCTGATATTCCAGTTCCAATCTTGCCAATCAAATCATACAGAAAGAGTATTACTGGGAACAAAACCAAGCACTTAAAGTCCTAACATATACGAGGACACGATGGAGTCACCCCAGATGGCCTAATAATATCAGAATCTATCACACAGATTATTCTATCGAGCTAATAGGATTATTCATTGCTGATCCGCCCAGTTTTATTGAAGTACATAAGTAGTTCAAACGTAACAGGAAAGCACAAAACATCAATGGGAAAACAACTGTCCTCTGGCGTAGAGTTTTTCTTCCCTAACTTCTATAACCTGAAGAACTTTCTCTTAAATATATGATAAAAAGCAGAACTCCTCACTCCTTCATGCAGTCCTTCCTCCACAGAGGCACTGAACCATAAATGTTGGAAAAGACCTCTAAGATCATCTAGTCCAACCACCTACCACCAGCATTGACCACTAAACTGCGTACCTAAGAACTGTTCTACCATTCCCTTTACAGGCAATGGCTGAGCTCATGAAAAGATATTTTTCAGTAGAAATTTTTCCTGCCCAGACAATAGATAAATTGCCCAAAGAAATTCAACTCTAAAAATGTTTTAGATAAATAAAGAACTACCTAGAAATAAAGAATGCAAGCTGATTAAGTGGCAATCATTCCACTTCCTTTCCTGTGCTGCATATCCCTTTTGCTAGAGAGTGTTTTTTACAGAACAGCTTTGTACGTGGCACCTTCAGAGGCTTCCACAATCTCTGGCTCAATCCTAATTTTTATCTCATAATTTATTAATAGCCTTTTTAAAGCAACACAAACTAAGTTATCCTATCCCCTTGACATATCAGAATGTTATCATATTTGATTATTTAAACAAAATGGGGCTATTTATTTTTATTTCCACAGTACAGATCTTCCAGCCCAAGAATCATCTCTGTTGTTTTAATCAGGAGCCCTTCTATTTATCACTCTGCTTTGTGCCTGAATACAGTATTTTCAGTAGAGCTCTAATCAGGAGGAACACGCCTCCTGCTCTTGAATATCTAATTTGGACTTAAATTTGCTGGATTTTCTGAACAGCATGCCTTACTGAAAATACACTTTTTCAGGACCAAATGCTGGATGGCCTTTCTGTTTATGTCTCTAAATCCCACATCAACAATTATGTAATATTTACCACTAGCACATTGCTAGATTTGTGGTCACAGTGTAATTTCTGTGTTGTTGGTTATTTTTGCAAGTAAGATGACAAATGAAAGTGTTTTTAAATGTTCATTCCCTCATCACTAGAAGACCTCTTACTTGATACAACATACTAAATAACGTTTTCCAAATCTGTTAGACTCATGAGAACAAACCACCACTATGCTTTCCCATGGTTAAATTTGCATTTTGAATAGAAAGTCCAAACTTCTATAGAGAAAAACATCACTAGCCCAGCTATGAAATATTACTGTTCAAAATGCTGCTGAATGTTTCAATGGTTCCTAGTGCTGTAAGACTCAGACTGCATATTCGGCATCAGTTGCTCTAAGTTTCCTAGAACTAAAAGCTAGAAATAACATTAAGGGATATTTGAGTTTACTTTCTTCCTACTGAAATAAAGAAAATAAAGTGATAATAGCCAGCCTGGAGTGAATAAATCTTTGAGTCTGAACCCACATTATCTATAAGCTCTTCAGCAGAAATGTACCTGCATTTTAATTTTTCTATTTACATTCTTTAACACCTGGGGATGTTACAAGGTGGTAGCCATATATAACATGTTGGGCTATCACATTGTGTGGATTTTCATCTTCAGAAATCCTGCAATTAATTCAGAAAATGTACCTTAAAAAACTCTCCAGCTTGTCTCCTTCTGTGCTTATCCCATAGATGAGATTCTGAACAAATTAGTCAATGAAATAAGTCAAAGAGGGAAGCATGCAAAATTCAGCTATGTCTGGAGAGAAACTGAGAAAGATAATTCATACCTTTCAGCCACAAATAGTAGTTAAACCAAATTAAGTACAACATCAAACCTGCAGCCTTAACAGCAGACCTTGCATCTTCAACCTTACACACAGGGATGAGGCCCAGGGGAAAGACTGGGCATGGGAGGAGAAGGGATTATTACCACAAAAGCCAGACAGAACATCCTGATACACACACACACACTCTCACATAAACACACAATCTAAAAAGCATTCTCTTTGCAGAGAATGACAACAATGGTACAAGCAAGCCAGAGTATTCTTCCAGCTGGATTCTCCACAAGGATTTCACACTCATGTAACTATGGTATGGGCTCATCAACACTGAACCAGATTTAAATAAGAAAAGATTAAACAAGTTTTCACAGATTAGCAGTTTTTTTGATGTTTGGTTCAGAGATCCTTTCACCTCCATCAAGTAGACTCAGAGTCTCTTATAATTCTTTCATTAGCTATGTGTTACTCAAATACTAGAGGTCTCCTTGAAGTCTAGATCCCAAACAAATCTTTTGATCTTTATTCATGTTAGCTTAACTTATAATTAGACTTAAGATAGTCACTTGCTGCCTCATTTCTCCATATTGATCAATCAGAAAACCTAATCTTCACAGCTCTGCTTAACTAACATGGTTTATCATCTTCATAGATGCAGTAAAGTAAGTATATGGCTTTTGCTGCCCTCTTCTGTGGAAATAAATGTATATCAAATTGGTTAAAAAAAATATGTTTCTAACCACAGAAAAATACAGAACCATCGTTATCTCTTTGGTTTTATTTTCTCATTTAGTTGATACCGTACCAGTATCAACCCCTCTTTCAAAGAAAAGCAGGTAGCAGTGACATGCTGGAGCTGAAAACAGTGGAAATAATTCATTATTCTAAAGTTAGGTATATACTTGTGCTGAACTGTTGTCATTATGCATGACAGATAGTATATGCATGATATATAGTATAAACCTTCCTTGTAAATAGAATCATAGAATTAGCTAGGTTGGAAAAAACCTACAAGACCATCCAGTCCAACCACCCACCCACCACCAATAGCCCCACTAAACCATGTCTCTCAATGCTATATCTGAATGTTTCTTGAACACCTCCAGGGACAGTGACTCCACCACCTCCCTGGGCAGCCCATTCCAGCGCCTGACCACTCTTTCAGAAAAGCAGTATTTCCTAATATTCAGCCTGTATCTCCCCTGGTGCAACTTGAGGCCATTCCCCCTCGTCCTGTCACTAGTTACAAGAGAGAAGAGGCTGACCCCCAGCTCACTACAACCTCCCTTCAGGTAGTTACAGAGAGCGATAAGGTCTCTGAGCCTCCTCTTCTCCAGACTGAACAATCCCGGCTCCCTCAGCCGCTCCTCATAAGCCCTGTGCTCCAGACCCCTCACCAGCTTCGTCGCCCTCCTCTGAACACGCTCCAGGGCCTCAATGTCTTTCTTGCAGTAAGGGGCCCAAAACTGGACACAGTACTTGAGGTGGGGCCTCACCAGGGCTGAGTACAGAGGGACAATGACTTCCCTATTCCTACTGGCAGCACTATTTCTGATCCAAGCCAGGATGCCATTGGCCTTCTTGGCCGCCTGGGCACACTGCTGGCTCATGCTCAGCTGAGCGTCGACCAACACCCCCAGGTCTGTTTCCTCTACACAGTCTTCCAGCCACTCTGCCCCAAGCCTGTAGCATTGCCTGGGGTTGTTGCGGCCAAAGTGCAGGACCCGGCACTTGGTCTTGTTGAACCTCATCCCATTGGCTTCAGCCCAGAGATCCAGCCTGTCCAGATCTCTCTGTAGGGCCTTGCTACCCCCAGGCAGATCGACACTTCCTGCCAGCTTGGTGTCATCTGCAAACTTTCTGAGGGTGCTCTCAATGCCCTCATCCAGGTCATCAATAAAGATATGGAAGAGGACAGGCCCCAGCACCAACCCCTAGGGAACACCTCTCGTGACCGGTCACCAGCTGGATTTAACTCCATTCACCACCACTCTCTGGGCCTGGCCCTCCAGGCTGCTCCTTACCCAGCAAAGAGTGCACCTGTCCAAGCCATGGGCTGCCAGCTTCTCCAGGAAATAGTTTAAGATCTACTAGAGAAAGCATATTATCAGCAATAATATGAACAGTCTCTATGTATTTAACGCAGGGCTAGCAGAAACCACAAGGAAACCATTATTATTGATTTTGAAATGGATTAAATTACTAATAATTACTTATGTTTTCCATATTACTCCCTTATTTTAACTTTTTTTTTAAAAAAAAAAAACAAACGCCATGTTCTGCAAAGAAGTACACAGAACAGTATGGCAGATTCCAAGAACCTCTCCCTCTCATTGTTGCTGTATAGCTGTGTATAGCTGTATGTGAAACATCTGGGATGTAAAAATGATGATAATGTGATAAGGTGATATGCTGTGCTGTGTAATACAGAATATAGGCTACCCTGACCTTCTATTCCAGTAAGTACATAGGTGATACTACTTTTTTTTTTGGACACTTCCAGGATATCTTGATATATTCTCTCTGTCTATACTTTCAGACATACCAGGACTTTTATCACTAGAAATTTTTCCCTATCACTAAAAGGAATACTCTATTCTCTTCAGAACTAAGCTTTCCAAGCATGTTATAAAACTAAGCTAATTTTAATATTACATTTAAAAGTATAACCAGGCATAATTTTGTCTGTACTTAATATCAGTAAAACACACTGTATTTTAATATTCTCTAAGAAGTCAAATAAGAGCCTGTGTTCCTAAAGACTTCCAGCTTCCCATTATGAATTGGAGAATAACAGAGTTTTCTGGTACTGCTGAAGTTAGTTAGTGAATAAATTTTTTCTCTACAATAAATTGGCACCACACTAGATAAATTGGCACCATAGACTAGACTGAAAGCATTACTCAACCCTAAAAATCTCCTCCATGAGTGATATATTCATGGTAGTCAAGCTATACACTTTATTAATACAAAATCCCACAATTGCTCGCATCCTCATTTATTTGTCAAACAAAATTGATCTGGGCTTTTATTGCTTAATGAACACTGAAATCAAGAAAGTCCCACACTGTCCCAGGCATCTGCTGGGCAACTGCACCAGCCACCCTACGCAAGGTCTGTCTGTATTACACCAAGGTCACATTCAGCCCTGAAAGTGGGGCAGAATCTAACGTAAACTGTTCCACAAATCTTGGATTTTGAAATTCAGGAGGATGCCAACCTTTTGAGCAGAAATCTCCCAATGAGCCTGTGTTGCAAGTCCCCGAGGAGCCCAGAGCCTAGCTGACTGGCAGTACATTACAGCTGTGATGAGCAGAAGCATCTGCTGAGCACAGAATTGTATTCCAACATCTCTTCCCCCTCCCAGCTGAGCTTTACTTTTTTCCCCCCCCCAAACTAAATGCTGTTAATTATCATATGGTTATGAGAGTGACTGCCAAAAATGGCAGTGTAACAGACACACAACAACTAAGACAAATAAGTATTCTCTTTTGACATATATCAAAACATAGCAATAGCTGTAATAATTTCATAATTGAACAATTCACGTCTATGTGATTAATTCCTCCAGGGCCTACAGGGGTGAAAACAGGACCTGTTCTCTTTTGCACACAATAGCAAAGGTGGTTCCAAGTTCTAGGAGATTTGAGCAGATCTTCCCTCTAGGAGCCGTTCTGTGGAAAGACTGCTTTACATTTAGTTGGCAACATATATCATGTTAGTGAAGGATGCCCAGGAGATGAACTGAATCCAGTTCTCCATCAATTTATGGGCTACGCCTACCCACTTCAGTCCCTAATGGGAAGTGGCTCACTTATGCTACTAGTCACCTCTCCACTAATGGATCCTTGGGCAACCAGAAGTCTGCAGTTTATGGCACTGTTTCATTTGGATGAGGAGTCGTTAGAGAAAAAGATGGGAGTACTTTTCCCATGAAGATACTGCCACTTGGCAAAGATCGAAATAGCAGGCGTGTGCAAGTCCTTGTTACGTAATATCCCAAATCTGCAGCTAGTTACTGGTAAATATTTTTGCTAGTGAATTTATGACTCTGGGCAAGGATGATCGTTCCAGTGAGTAAACAAAACATGAACAAATAACAGCATTCTGAGTAAGAATGTTTTCTTGGTTATTCTACAATAAGGCCTGTTGGGACAAAAATTCAGGATGTGTTGAAAACCTTTCAGAATGAAAGACTCAGGATATTCACACTGCAAGTTTAGTTTGCTAAAGAAAGAAATGCTGCTACACTCATTCTAGCTTGCTACTGCATGAACACAAACTAGACTTTAGTTATGTCAGTGATTGCTTTCAGACAGGTCTTGTATCAAATTCATATACAATGGCAGGCAGGCAGTTATTTTCTCTAAAGTCTTTTTTATTTCTCCAGTTGTGAAATAGAAAAGTAAAACAAAAACAAAGAACTGAAAAATGCAACAAAACAAAATGAGAAAGTAATGACCGAATTCCTAATGGCTCAATAAAAGTAAAATGTCATGAGGATTTGTAGACAAGGCAATTAGTTTTTTTAAAATATGATCAGCAAATAAAACTAGAAATTGCTGATCTTATATGTAGTCAATCTTCGATCCTGTTTATGCCTCTTGAGAAGTTCGATCTTATAACTTCATTTTCTGTAATTGCAGCGGTTTGCTCTTGTTTTTTTTACCCCAAAGTTAAATTAAAAGAAATTCACACTGTTGAGTTGGAAATAGAAACTTATGAACTGTTCTTGGTAAGGAATTCTCACCAAAATTCTTAGCAGATTCCTTTTAAAAATATATATATTATCATAACATGCACAAATGAAATAGAGCCAGTACGATCAGATTCCTCCATTAAGATTTAAAAGCAACCAAAACCACTCTTAGAGACTTTCAATAAGATAATGATTATGGATATTCCTTCTAGATGCCTTTTCTAATTGTCCAGTCAACAAGGATTACTTAAGACAAAAAAATTCAACATCCCCTTATATTATTTTGTATCTTCCATATTTTCATTAAACTTAACGAGGTGCCCAATTTCTTTGCTTTGCTGTAAAAGGAAAGCAAAACAAGTTGAATTTCTGCAACGCCTACGTTTATGTAATCTCGGTAAGTGAACCTTAGTTTCTGCAGGAATTGCCATCTGTAAGAAACAAAACCAGAGCAGGTTTCCATCTATATTTGGTTGAACACTGCCATCTGCTGGGAAGACTTCTCCGTGCACTGGTGAGGTTCTGGAAAGAACTTAGGCAGCAGCAGAAACAGCGAGTATGGAACCCACTAAATTATTGCTTTAAAAAAGAAAACAAAAACCAAAACAGAAAACTCAACAACACACACACACAAAAAAAAAAAAACACCAAACACCAAGAAACAGTCTTCAAATGTAGTGGCCAAGTCTTAAAACAGTTAATCGTTTTATACAGGTGAAAATCATTGTATTTTGAGAATCTTTACCAGATTTGTCAGCTAGAAGAAAATACTCCAAAACCACAGGTGTTTGTAATATTTTGAAAAAACATCAATTCTAATGCGATCACTTGATTTAGATTATTAGTATCCACTACAAAAAGTATTAACTTCATGTTTCATTCCTAGATTCACTTTCTTGTTCCTATTCCCTTCTTCCCCACCCATCCACCTACACGTTTGAGACTAGAGAGCTTGAACGCTCCACAATCACAGTGTTTATACAAAATTTGTATTTCATTATCACACTTTTTTCCCTCTCTTTCTGTTGGAAGGCTATCATTCTCAATTTTCTGCAA
The DNA here is from genome assembly GCF_002078875.1 of Numida meleagris. Classification (NCBI taxonomy): domain Eukaryota; kingdom Metazoa; phylum Chordata; class Aves; order Galliformes; family Numididae; genus Numida; species Numida meleagris. The sequence continues at coordinate 4,461,071 of NC_034419.1, read as the reverse complement.
GAGAATCGCAAAATTTTTATTCTATTTGCCTACGATGCAGTAGTCCTGGCAACCAAGTTGAACTAGACTTCAAGAAGTAGTGGTTTCTTTAGGTAAAATTTCTCACTCAAACTCCACAATATGCTTCTTCCTGAGTACAGGCAGAAAACCCATTACCCTGAACAGATGGGAGTAGTCTGTGGGAAGGCAAAATCTGTCAGAGCAAGAACATAGAATATAAAAAAATAAATAAATTTCTGAGTCACAGGCCTGACAAAAATCACAAGCTTAGAGTAAGAGATTCCTAAATTTAAGAGATAAATTTAAGAAAAATAGTATACATGATTATTTTTGTTTGCTGGATGATTTTTGTAAACTCTTGATTCCCTTCAAATGAAGTATAAGCTTCTTATTTATTTGAAAGTATAGCTGAGATTCTTACTCAATTCCAAAGCCTGTAGCCTTAATAAAAAAAGGGGAAAGAAAAAAAAAGCATAAGAAAGATGCTCACAAGAAAATTGAGTGCTCACAGTATTATGACAGTTATTAAACTGTGTTGGTTTCTCTGAAGGCGTGGAAAAGCAACAGTCAGACAAGCTTAGCTGTGACTTGAACAGCTGCTATGCCATGAGTACTGTTCAGCTCTAATTAAATATCAGTGCTGTCTCATTTAAAAACACTAAGGATGCAAATCAGACCCAAAGAACATATTGTTACATTCATTAACTGTTAAGCCCTCTCCATAACATGGAGAATGTTTGCTTCCATCTTCAAACTTGCTGAAGCAAGTAGTTTTGACTGACACAGACTTATCTTATGAAATTAATAGTCATGGTTTGAAAAAATAAGAAAAAGACATTAAATTCACAAAACTGGCAGGAAAGATAAAAAAATCTATCATTATTCTTCTTTGAACTGGTATCTCCTTCTTCCCAAAAGAGTGCTTTACAATCTTTACAATGTGTCGCTGACACTGGTACTAAAGAGTTGAGTCTCCTAGTGACAAAATTTAGCTATTCTATATAGAAGTTGTACCACTGTTGTTATACTTTCATCTCAGCTAGATACCTAAGCATTTTTCATAATGCAAGATACAGGCTGACTTAACCAAGATTTCCTTTGTGCTTTCTGCTTTCCTTTTGGTCACAACAAATATTGTTCCACCATTCTTGTTCCACACCGTATTTTTTTTTTAACAGAAGTTAATTTTCCTTTATCTTCTCGGGTTCTTTTTTCCTTTCCACTGCTTTATTTTTTCAGGGCATTTATGTTTTGAGGGGGTTTGGGTTTCATCCTCCTTGTATGCGTAGTACCACACTTCTTTTTTTTTTAATTTTGTCAATAATTTTGTGATAGTTCTGTACAGCTTTAACTTTACTTGCAGTACTTCTGTTTCATGTTAAATTAGCTATTTTGACAAGAGAAATCTAATCTGAAATTGAAGCGATAGTTATGTCTGTACATGCCTACATATATATGTATATGCATGCATATATGGGCATACATGTGGGTAGATGTGTGCCGACATCAGCGTGTCACCTCTCCTTTATTGACTCTATAAAGTCTTGGCTTTCTTTCTAAGAGTGCAATATTGTATCAGAGTCAAGAATCACTAATTATATGGTATTTTGCAAACCATCACCAGGATGACAGAAGGTAAATTAACACAGTGAAACCTGTATTAACAACCATTCTGTCATATGTTGCCTAACCTAATGAAAGCACAGCAAAAATAAGAAAAAAAAACTGGTTATATTTAGCATATTTTTAAACAAACAGTGTCAATGATTTATGGCTTTCTGCACAAAGTTTAATTGTATTTTTCCTAGCCTTCACATTTCTGCCATTACACGCAGAAATTAATTCCAGATTTCCAGGGGTGGGGATCCCACCACATTCCTGTGCGGTCCGCTCCAATGCCCAGCCACCTCTTCCATGATGAATGTCTTTCTGATATCCCATCCTAACCTCACCTAGCGAAACTTGAGGGTTTTTCCCCTCACATGGAAGAGAAGAACAGTCCAGAGAGACATAAAACTTTCACAACCACTTAAAGCTGACTTTTGAAGTCAGCGCTGCCAAGCCCATGTTTTTCCTTGACCCTCGCTATGGCTGTAGCTGCACCTTGCCATCCCAGTACAGCATTCACATAGCTTCACAATAAAGCTAATGAGGAAGGTTGGGCTGCAGTCTAGTGGCTGTTTTTCTGTCCTAAGAACATTTGTGCTAGCAGTAAAGCAGCAGGAAGGCAGGGACAAGATCTTAACTTTAAATGACAGCAAAGGCATGTGACCTTAAAGCATCACAAAAATTGATCCACAAAGTCCATCCTTTTGCAGTTTGCGATCTTCAACAAATAGCATGGCTCTATAGGACAGCAAATTGTTAGTAACACCTAACAAACTTTTTTTTTTTTTAAAGAAACCAAGGGAAAATTATTAACCTGCAGTATAAAAGATCCCAAATGATTGTAATGAACAAGTGCCTTCATTTACTGAGAATTTAATTATGTTACATAAATTCAGAAAATTATTTCTTGGAACAACATTTATTCTAGGCCAGTCAAATCCAATATTCCCTCTGCAGCCTGGCTCACCAACTCTCTTAAGATCTTTATCACCTGAATTTTAATGCCAAGTCAGTTCTTCCAATGTTGTGATATGAAACTAAAATGAAACTGTGAAAAAGCTCTACAGATATCATTGGAAGAAGAGGAGAATAATGACACTGATTCATTTTTTGTAATGCTATAAGGTAAGAATGCTAAAGACCAGCTCTGAATTATTAGTAGCATTATCGCCATCTAAAGTTTGGCATTTTGAAAACCCCAAAGCAACTATGAAGACCTATTGATGTCAATCTGTTATCTCCAGAAAACAGTTGAGGACAATAGCTGTATTCTTCTTCATTGCAATGATAAAAATAAAATCTTAAAAAAAAAAAAAGTAAAAATAAGGAGAAATAGCTTTAAGAAGCTCATGAAAACAACTGAGCCCTCTCCTTTGATGGATTTCCTCCAAGCAACTCAATCCGTAGGCCAGGTACTACCACATAACCTATCATTACAGGATATGCATGCTTCTTACTCTGAAAAATATCAGACTACAAAAGACATAACTTTTTCTCAATTTTGAGTACAATTTTGATTACAGTATGAATTCATGAATTAAAACTAAAACGGTCAAAAGAATCAAAGGTCAAAGAATAGAACAAAGAAAAAAACTCAAGTCACTGTTTAATAGCACAGGGGAATAACAAGATGACACATATAAGAAAACTAAAAGAATAACTCCCTAACACATTGTCCTACGTAAAACAGTTTACTTTCCTCTACACAATTCTCTCTCTCTCTCTCAAAGAAAAGATACAATTATTTCAGAAAGGATTTCTCAAATGAAAAAATCAAAACAAGGTTTTGATTATGTAGAATCCTAAAACAAAATTATTCTTGTTCTTGTTTCACTCCATGACTCACTACAGAAGTTAATACCACATGCTCAAGTCACTTGCACACTACTCGTGCCTTGGAGAAGGATGCATTTATCAAACACAAATGACTCAGAATTTAACATTACATAGCAATAGTAGATCACTACTACCCAGTTCAAAGAAGCATTTAAGTATATACATACAGAATAATTTATGGCAGTTTATGAATATGTCATTTTCTAGTAAATGTTCATGTTACATTAATTTGAATAGAACACAGTTACGTATTAATCTGACTCATAAGACAGTCAGACTGACTATTCCCCTCCAAATATTTCAGAAACCATACTTAGTCTTTGTAGGTTATGCACCTGGGGCTTCTGAGGTCTCTGATTTCAGAGTTCTCATTACAACACAAGAGCTTACATCACAGAAACATTTTAGAGGGAAGGCACTTGTGTCTCATGCATGAATAGCACAGTTAGGTTCAATAGTAGTGATCTTGATTAGAGGAAGATTTTTTATTTGAGCTGAAGGCAAAAAGCTCTCAGAGCTCCATATCTGTTAGAAAAAAAAAGATGTAGGAACACTGTACGCATTGCTCATTTTTGCCTACTTTCTCTTTTATCTGTGTAATTTGCTTAGATGGTTTAGTAAGAGAAATGTATGAACACCTGCATACCAAGCACCAGGCTGGGCCTGGCAGATTTAATACGCAAGAGAATTTAAACAAGAAAATTGTCAGCCCAGACAAAAGACTGTTGTAAATTTTTACCCTAAAACCAAATTATATAGAAGTTCAAAGTAAGTGTTAAATCGTTAATGTAGTTGATACGTATTCCATAAGAAAGATAAGCCCAATGGCTAAAGATGACTTGGGCTGAATGATCAATAAAAGTTAGGCATCAAACTGGATGTAGATTATTTACGTATGGACTCATTAATACTCTTAACAGACTTTACAGTTAATGACATGAACCACGCGAATATTAAATCTCAGCAGAATATTTATTATTAACCCATAATTAGATGAGAATCTAATTTGAATAGGATGAACAAGACAAAAACCATCATACTTGAGACTGTTTGGGGAAAAAACGGTTTTTAAAATAGAATTTAAAAAAAATACTTGGCTTCTGCTTTCATTCTCATAACATAAATATAAATATATATATTTAAGTCTCATGCTCTGATGAAGTAGTATTTTACTGAGGGACTTTATTGTATCTGAATGCCTAGAACTGGAAATGCTTCTGTTTTTCCAGCATTTTGTTATGCATAAACTGGTTTAGACAAAAAGCAATACTTCTATTTTTTCATTATTTTCATTACTCTTATGAGGCTGTTATCTTCACAAGGATAGAAAAGAAAGAATAGCTACAGCAAATAGGCTGTATCTCTATGTGTTTTCCCCACTGAAATTTCTATTATGGCTTCAAAGACGCACTCATTTTAGAGATTCTACAGCTGAAGGCAAATCAGCAGATGTCTACCCCTTCCCCCACATAGTTACTAAAATTGTGCTGACTTCCTTATCTGCCTACATATGGCTTCCAGCCTTTTTCAGCACGAAAGAAAAACCCTGTCCCAAAGAGCAAACATCCATTTGTATATTACTCTAGAAGAGTAGCAGACAGGGAGCTAATTATTCCTCCTCTACCCCGTATAGCCACAGATGCTATTCTCATCCATCACTCTCATTTTATATTGTTCATTTTGTGTGGGACAAGGCCAGTTCCTTTCTTAACAACATGCTCACTACAAAACAGAATGTAACCTTAATCTACTTTTTTCCCAAACCACAAGCATACTTCACATCACAATTGTCTTTAAAACTAGAGTATTAAATGAGCATTTAGATATCACTTTTCATTCTTTTCTAATGCCACAGAAAACATCTTCCAGATTTCTTCAGTTCTTGGCTTAATTTTAAATGTGAAGTTATGATTATTTGATCCCCTTTCACACATACACAAGTGTCTTTAGTGTGCTTGAAATCATGAAGAAGTCCCTAGAGGATGTCTGACATAAAGATTATCAGAAATAAAATCTTATTTAGTCTTTACAGATTCCTAGCAAGGCATGCATAAGAATTTCAAAGCTTGCAAAATCCACTTGATTACACGGGTCTCCTTGTTTTAAGATAAGTATTTGTATGTGACTGAATGCTCATGGTCACACCTAAATTTCATGGTTTTAATTAGAAACAAGTCAGTACAGGTAGCAGTATAAGAAAGCCTGCAGAGAAGGAAAAACTCAAAGGTTTAAGAAATATAGAGAAGGGTGTGAGTTGAATGACAAAGTGTATTTGTACTGAAAGAGGAGTTGAAAGGGAGACTAATGAAAGGAGTTCAAGATAGTGCCAATTCATTTAGAATATAAACATAAAAGAATGCCAGAGGTTCTGTAAAATGGAATGACTCATACCTTCTCTTTCTGTTCTGTCCACTGTGATGCTTCTCAACTCTTATTCATTTTTATTACTGTGTCTACATTTTTACACTCCTCTTACTTTTATGATGAGTATAGTACAAGTTGATTAATAAAACAGATAAAAGCAAGGACATACCAAAAGGTCCACCGCAGTGAAACACACCAGATACTTTAATAACCTGCTCACAACAGCATTAAAATCTAAGAGGACATTCTCATGGTACCTGGTGTTTGAAGTCAGTAAACGTATTCAATTTTAAGGAAGAATAACTGTTTTTCTTTCCTCTGAACATAAAAGGATCCGATTACACACTATGCCAATTTCCTTTCTTTTACAGTCTTAATAAAGGTGACAGTTCACATAGGGAACTACAAGAAAAAAATTCTACCCTCTAGAAAACTTTACTTATATCAAGTAATTTTTAAAATATCTTAAACCGTCCATTACAGAAGCAGCATACATTTTCTAATCTGAATTATGTAACATATCGCACAATATGATTTAAATGTGTTAGACCAATATATAGAAAAAGTTTGCTAAATAACAGCTTTCCCTGTTTCCAAACAGGATCTATAGTTGCATTTGATAATATATTAAATACATTTTCTATTCATTAGCAAGATAACAGGCTGCCAAAAAAAAAAAAAGCATGCATACAAATATGTTGCCTGGTGCACAGTATAGGGTCAATACTTAGAATCATAGAATTAGCAAGGTTGGAAAAGACCTACAAGATCATCCAGTCCAACCAGCCACCTACCACCAATAACCCCACTAAGCCATGTCTCTCAACACAACATCTAAATGTTTCTTGAACACTGCCAGGGACAGTGACTCAACCACTGGAATGGGGCAGCCCATTCCAGCACCTGAGCACTCTTTCAGGAAATACTACTTTTCTGATGTCCAGTCTAAATCTCCCCTGGTGCAACTTGAGGCCATTCCCCCTCGTCCTGTCACTAGTTACAAGAAAGAAGAGGCCGACCCCCAGCTCTTAATTCTTTACTTAAACCTAATTATATTACAGATCTCTGCTGTAGATGCTTTTGGATGTTAACAAAAAGGTGGATTAAAATTCATATTCTGACACACTTGAAATGATTAATCACACTAAAATCCTGACAACACAAGTAGACTATCTGAAACTTCATCTTTTGTCTCTGAGCCTTTTTACCTATCAGTGCATATATTACACATGTTAAAATAATATGAAAACAAAAATAATAAAAAGCCACACACAGATTCTTATTGTTTCATAATCAATTTATAAATAAGACTAAATAATGACCCAAGTAGAATTGCAGCACCATCCAATATTATAAGTAATGCCACCACAGACATATTAAATTTTTATCATTTTTATCTTAAATAAATCTTACGTAACTGATCAGTGTACAGCTTCATGCTGAAAAACATCAAGGTTGGTTGGTACAAAAAGTGAAGTAGCAAAGATGATTGAAAATTACAGCAATCAGTGGCATATACCCAGAATTCTGCAGTATATCTGTCTCATCTAGCTGAGGTTTAGACACTTTGATCCTCAAGATTTGGCCTCTCCCTTGAAGGACACGGACAGTTGGTCAGTGATGTAATCAGATTCAGTTGATTCATCAAGCAGGTATATTGAATATCAGTATTATACTATTTCAAATATAGTATAAGCTCTCATCACTAAAAGCTTGTTATCTGTGCTTTGTCTGCATTGCATATATATATAGTAAATACATACAGCGAAGAGCTGCAGTGGTTTTGCTCTCTCCCAAAATATGTGCTTCAACCCTGTAACAGGTTTTCCACTGTAATCATGCCTAAATCTCCACAATTTAGGCACTTAGGCATAGAAGTGCCCAAAATAAAGCAAGTACTTCCATTAGCAGCAGAATTTGGCAGCTTAGACAGTCAACCTTCACATTTCAATTATGTTTGGTAGAGCAGAATCAAGCTGTTTTACCTGCTGAGTACCAACTTTACTTACTTCAGTTCAGGAAGAATATACGATTTGGACAAAACTTGTACAGGTGAATTCAGTTATTCCAAAATCACAAACAGTTGATGAAAACAAAGCAAATGAGAAATCATACAAGTCAAATTAAACCTATGTAAAACATAAGTGAAATTTCACTTAGGAGACAACAAACCTGTAGATGGTAACTGGTAGAATTTTTCCTACATTTCTGTTAGAAACTTAGTGGAAAAGAATTTCCAAAATTAATCTCAATGCTTTTGGAAATGTTGCTTAGTACTTCACACAACATACATTCACATCAAACTCAGCTTCCACCTGATGAGCTATACTGAGAACACCTGCTTGGAATTGTGCTACTAGCTACTGCCAGCACCTGTTCACAAAACACCATTTGCCTATTAGCATCCTCTATTAAATGCAAGGAAAGCTATCAAAAGACTTTTAAGTAGTACTGAATAATGTTTATCAAGAGTAATTGAAATATCTTACACGTATAATCACAATGATCAAGATAGGTAGACAAGGTAGAGACTTGTTTTATTTAGTAAAGGCTACAACCTTATTCATATAGTTCACCTGGTTCACAGAAGAAAAGTAGTTACACTTCAAAATATGAAACAGTTAACACAAGGTATTACACATTTGGTATCACATCCTAACACTGGATTTTCATAGTATTACAAATCCCAGTAGTTAATGTGATCTTTTCCCAGTCCTATTAATTGCATCTAACACCTAATACCTGATAACGCCTATGCTGCACTTGACATCCTGATACATTACAGGAAAAAATTGCTATTCGTACGCATTTCTTAAGGATACAGGAGAAAAAAAAGCAAACAGATAAGATTAGAAAAGACAGCAGATACATTTACTGTGATGAATCTCATACATATGCATACTGTTTTTTACTGAAAAACTTAGTTCAGCTTCCCATAAAAGCAAGGCTTGTTCTGTCATCCTGATCCCTCCTGGACAATTCCAACAAATGAGGGAGGAATGGAATCTTATAATCCATTTAACCTTATGAAAATCAAAAGCAATAGAAAAATACTTAGAAACAGTATCACTTCAAAGGGAAATATATACTCACATACTGATTCATAGTATCATAGAATGGCCTGGGTTGCAAAGGACCTCAAAGATCATTGAGTTTCAATCCCCCTGCTGAGCGCAGGGTTGCCAACCACTAGACCAGGCTGCCCAGAGCCACGTCCAGCCTGGCCTTGAATGCCTCCAGGGACGGGGCATCCACAACCTCCTTGGGCAACCTGTTCCAGTGCGTCACCGCTCTCCGAGTGAAAAATTTCCTCCTAATACCTAACCTAAATCTCCCCTGTCTCAGTTTAAAACCATTCCCCCTTGTCACTATCAACCACTATCAATGACATCCGTCACCCCTCCCCCATCCTCTGATGCCATCACTCCATTAACGATTATTTGATCCAATCATTCTACAACTTAAAAAAAAAGCTTTTTTTTTTTTTTAAAGTTAAGCATTTTCTACAACACTTCAGATACTTCACATCCTTTGTGTTTCTACCTTTATTTTTATAGAAAAGCATTTACTACAGAAGTACTATGAGATCTTTTCAGGAAGAAGCATTTTGTGTTAAAACAGAACCCAGTTGTCTCTTTGCTACTTACTGAATAATGATTAACAATACCAGAAAGTGACAGTCAAACAAGCGTATCTTTAGTGTGGTGTAAACCTAAATTTGCTTTGCTATTTCCTTGCAAGCGTCTCTGTATGCATATGGTACACCCTCAAATCCTGCTGCCAGTTCCATGCTGAGCCGTTCCCATTTTCCATCCAAGTGTTCAGCTGAGTGCACCTGCTGCCCTGCAGTCCTGTTGCTGCTGGCAGTGTTACACACCACTATATCACATGCTATGTTGTTCAGTGGAGAAGAGAAACATTTAACAGTTTACCAGCTGGTCTGGGCAGAATGCTACTGCACAGCAATAGCCAGAGAAGGATGGAATAACGTGCGGTGCACCACTTGGAAACACAGATCTCCAAATCCTTCGATTTATTCTCCAGCCACTTAGAAGTTTCACAGCTTTTGTCAGAGGGATAATTTCCTTGAAGTTGGCTTTCTTAGTCACCGTTGACAGACTCCTTTAAAATAATCCACAGACCAAGAAGCCAGGACACACCAACTCTTAATATGCTTCTCTGCTGCAAACCTTAAAACACTTGCTCTCCTTTTTTTTGGGACATTCAGGTTATTTCAGTATCATAGATTACATTTCAGTTGGTATCTCACATAATCTACTTGATGGGTCTTGTTTAAAATATGCCCCATTTCTGGCAACAAGGCTACCAAAATACTCCTTTCTCAGCTATTTGACTGTTAAAAACAGGACTCCTCGATCTCCCTCACTTTCTTCATCCATACATAAAAAAATTACAACTGTCAAGTCTTGAAGAAATTTTAGTGACATTCACCCCTTCCTGAAAGCCTTCTCACACAGAGATTCTGTGCCTCAGTTGTCCAGTCATGACAAACTGAAAAAAATCCAGCTGCTTATTCACTGGCTTCTAAAGAAAGGACAGAGAGTACTGCAGCAATGATCACCTCTCTGTCACCTTCAGGCTGCTAAAATGAAATCACAACACAGATCACAAAATATGTATTAGACTAAGCATTACGTGTAGATGCTGGAATACATGCACTTTACCAATGGAGCACGGTTTCAGAAGCACTGAATAGCTGTTTTAGCCAAAGAAAGTCAATATAGATTGCATGTGCAAATAGTAGAAGAATCCTGCAAAACTGAGTATCCTAAGTCAGTGTTGGTAGGCATGAGTAATGTAAATGTGTCAACAAGACCAAAAATGTAATGTTAAGAGGTCTAAAGAGAAGTACGTGTTATTTTAAAATATTCTAAGCAGTATTTTTCTCCCATTTTCCAATCAGAATTTCTAATATATAGCAGAGAAACAAAAAAAGAAGCAAAACAAAACAAAGTATTTCAAGGAAGATTTCTGGTTCTGAACTGTAACGCCCTTGGTTGATGGAAGAAAAGCTATTGCTTATCTCCTTCTGCAAAGGATTCAAAAGATGGAAAAAATGTATGAATACTTGAATTTCGACAGAAGAAAACCAGTCAGCGCAATACCGTACAGAATGCATTAAGAAGCTAAGATAAATAAATGTGCAGTAGATGTGTGGTTAACTGGTTACTATCATATTAATTGGGCTAAAAGTAATAAAATGCTAAGATTCAGACTTTCTTCTGATGCTTTGAAAGTGCCAAATCACACTCTCAATATAGAAGCATCAAAACTAGGTGCACATATCAAATATGATACTTGCAAAAAGCAAACCATCTCCTATGAAAAATAATCAGTATTCCACAGGGTTTGGTAAAAAAAAAAAAGTCAGAGAAGGTGAAAGATGAGTACTGTGTATGTATATATATATGTACGTGTGTGTGTGTATGTATGTATATGTGTGTGTGCGTGTGTGCATTTAATGACAAAAAAAGATGTTCTTGAGAATTACAGAAAAGTCCCATATCTATTACAGTGACTGTAAATACTTAGGGGTAGGAGAATACAACTGCTTACTTCAGGAAAGAAGGTAACAATTTGCAAATAATACATAAAATAACAATTGACCTAAAAAGATTCCTGACCTATCTGTAATTTCCAAATACTTAAAAATGAACAACTGATTCTTAATTAATCCAAATTAAGGAAATGTCAGAATCAGTAAAGTATTATTAAAAAACACCTCATTGCCACAAAAAAGTCAAGATTTTTAACAAAATAACAAAAGAAATTAAACAAAGCTTCTATAATTTACAGCAAGCCATAATACAAGCAACACTAACTTTTTAACTCAGAGCTCTAGACAACCTTGCAAGGAGAATGTATTATCGTTTACACAAGACAGAAGCAGGAAGTTTTTCCCCTTTCTATCATTTGCCAATGAGTTTCTGACAGGTTTTTTTTCCCCTACAGTGCTGCTTTATTGAAATTATTTGACTAAATAAGCAATCATTATTGTCTAACATGGAAAGTTAAAAGGTAAGCTCTCTTAATGTTAATGGCAGCAATATACCTAATAACACTAAGATGAAATACAAACAGATGCCAGGCAACTGCACACATGGTGTTGATTTGACTAATTCATATTATGGCTTGTAAAAAATTACATATAGCCACTCTGTTCAAATTCAAAGCAGGAGGCAACTTCACCCCTAGGGAAAGAAACTGTTCTTGTGATCAACAGATCATGAAAAACACAATGGAAACTCAAAAAAAACCACCCCACCTACCAGCTGCAGATCTTCCTAAGGCTCTGCTTCACTGACATATTTCACAGCTCCCTAATCAGAATTTTATATCCAGGTAAACATAAGTCAGAAAATAACTTCTCCTCCCTTTCACTGTTAAATCATTTGTGAATTAGAAATGGTTTTTAGGGGTTTGCTTTTGTTTTTCCTTTCTCTGCACTTGCTTACTTTCTCAGCAGCTATAGTCACTTGTTTATTTGGGCTTCTATCTTCCCATTGGAGTCATGGGCCTGCGCAGTCACCAGAAGCTGGTGACAATCCAAGGGAAGAAGATGATGAAGAAGCATCTAACTAAGGCTACATGGTAGAAAAGCATGAATTATGTCACAAATAGAGGAGTGAGATACTGCTGTTCTCACTTGACTTTGGGAAGCTTTGAATCAGTTCTGACTGTGATATTACAAAGGTGTTACTGGATGAGTGGTAAAGAAAGAGAAGGAACTTTGTAGTAAAATCAGCTAAATACAGATAGTCTTAACATTAAGAGGTCTGTTTTTATAGCTACAAGAAAAAAACAAAAGAGCAGGATTATGCTTCTGGTTCTTATATATACATATGTAGATTATTTCTGAAAATTACTTTAGCATAGAGAAGCCTGCTGTTCAAGATGCATGTAAATTACTGAATGTCATCTATTCACACACACTAGCACCTATATCGGTACACTTAGAAAGCTTAAGGCATACAAATGTAATAGCATTTTTAGCCTCCCCAGCAAATTAAAACTAGCTATCAATACACTTTATACTTCTGATTTTCTAGTGATGGAAGAATATCTGAGGGGTCATAATAGCTTTCTGAAATAGAAACAGAATATGCACTCTTTCTAATCCTTCTTCCCCCCCCNCCCCCCCCCCACCCATTTTGATTATTGCAGATTGTGAAAGTGGCTGCCTTCTCTATCAACAGCTTTTTCTTTCTTTTCTATTTTACCTGTTAATGCTGAACCCAATACAAAAGCAAAAAAAAAAAAATCACAGAATCCTGAAACAGCACCTCAGAAATGATATTAAGAAATGACTTAACCAATCCCTCCAACATGGATCTCACTTAATTGATATAGTGTAGACATCCAATACTTAACATCTCTTGGGAGGATGGCATGGCGATATGCATTGATAAGGATGTTTTAAAATAAGACTGCAAGTCCGCAGCATCAAATTCTCAAGTACTTTTTGAAAAATCAAAGCCCAATTAGGACACTACTCCAGTTGTTAGACACTAATGATGCTTTACAATAATCATCATAGGCACAAATACCCTAATTTAAAAGCAATTAGCAAGCCACATCATTTGTAACAGAACATTCTGAATATATCCGAAAACTGGCTGTGCTTTGTAGTTTGTTTTTAACACTCCAACTCCAATTTTAGCACTAACAAAAAGAAATTATTAGTCTGACCTGTAAAAATCTGCTGTTGTATTTTTTCCAAAAATCAAGCATTCATTTTCTATCACTGAGTGTGTAATAGGGGAATTTTTATTTTTTTTTATTTTTTGAAGAAAACTGAACAAGTATTCTGTAAGAAATACATTTAGGAAAAAAAAAAGTGTATTTTCCAGCAGCAGTGTTAAGTTCACCTGACATTAACAGATAAATTGAAGAGACCTTTCACCCATAAACAGAATTTTACTTTAAAATAAGCATGAAGCTATCATTAACTGTCATAAAAAATGGAACTTTAGAGATGGTACACTGGGAGTACACAGAATATTAACAATCCAAAATAATAACTGAAACAATTGGATTATCTGCAGCTCCAAAACTGTATGTCAAAACAACAACTTTTCCACTTAGAATAGAAATCAGATACTCAGTGCTGGCTATCACCCACACCAAACACATACTCTGTCTCTTAGAAATGTATTTGTGTATTTAATATTTTTAAGTGTAGGTACCTTACCCAGTGAAAGTTATTAAATCAAAACTTGGAGTGTTCTGCCTACAATAAGATTGATTCAGGTCCCTGTAAAATTGCCAGGATATACTGCTTAGACTACTGGAGAAAAGGCAAGCCAAACAGTACTAATTACTAAAAGAGCATAATGAATGTTCTCTTTGAAGTCAGAAAATATTGTACATTATTTTACACAATTTTTTTAATCTTGTACTGTAGCAGAATACGTTAATTTCAGGAGATTATCTTAAAAACAAATACATACAGACATAAAACATCATCAGTATCTTGGAACTCTCTTCACTATCTTCTATTGCTGACAATTGTTAGAACCTGAAGTATCTGCAACATATATCCACCACTAAGAGTTAACAAAGATCTTATAGCATAAATCAAACAATTTCTTAAGATATTAAGCTATGATTTGAGAAATTGGTAGTTTTTCAACACAGAGACATGACAGATGGGATTAGTTCTACTCATTAGGTTAATTTATCATCTGGCATGACATACTACTGGGAGAATCATGCAGGGTGTGTGTGTGTACCCTGTTGAAGGGCATGCAGTCTTCGCAATCCTAAAATTTGCAAGTTTGTATTAAAAACAACAATGACAACAGATTTTCACAGGCACCTCTGACATTACCCAATCTAAATCCGTTAACACAACTGCCAGTCTGCTATGCTATATTAAACTATACCACAGGTTAATGTTGCTCTGCACCAAATCTTGAGCCAGCTTCACATTACGTGACACCAGGAAGAAATCATGCACATAAACATCTCCTGTAAATACAAGAGGCTCTATTAGGAGCTATTCCAAAATGGAATGGAATGAAAAGGAATATAATAGAATATTGCTTCTACAGACCCAACTGAAGAAAACTGAGAAAATATTTTAACTGTCTAATTAAAGTTTACTGAACTCAATCATAGTTGCAAAGGTTCTTAAGTACGTTTGGCTCAGAAATCCATATAAAAGAATTAAGATTTCCAGTGAAAACAGCTCTGAATAAATACTAAAGTTTCTGTGAAATAAGGCTTAGAAACAAGTTACTTTAAAACTGCAAATAACGCCTACAGCGTTTTAAATTGATCATATTTAACACCTTAGATAGTTCATAGCTGACATTTTTCATTACAGATGAAACTGATTTCAATTTTAATAAATTGTAAAAAGGTTAGAATGGAAATCCATAGAACACTAATACCAAATAATTTTGTTTTAAAAAAAGGATAATTCATATATATTGCTCCCCTTACTTTCCAACTATATACTTAGAAAAATCAACTATGCTAACCATAACCTCTTATCTATAAAATCAGATCTTTGCAACAAGTTACTTAAGAAAGCAAAGACTGTAATTTGGAGTTGACCTACTGATTTAACCTTCCAACACTAGACTTGCTGAGGATCTATGGGATTATAGATCACAGTTCTTCTAACAGAAATATAATCCAGCAACTCATGGTTGGATGCAACAACCTCATCTACGTAACTCAAACGCTGATCTTTCTCTCCTAATACCTTGCACTGGTAACTCTCTAGGTTTTAACTGCCTCATTTTTTGCAGACATCTATAGAAGATGAGGCAGTTATAACCAGATGAGCAGGGTGGGGTTTTTTTTTGTTTATTACTTTTAATGTAAGGCACATTCTTTAGCCAGTAGTTTAAGTCCAGCAAAACAGAAGTCACTGTATCAATGTGATGTAGCAAAGAAAAATTTATAAAAATCTTTTGACTCCCTATGACAGCCTATTTCCCTCATACAGTTAAGCAAGACCTCCCTTGCATAGAGAGAAAAAAAAACGTAAGTCAAAACGTCTGTGATGTTGCTGTAATAAAAAAGGCTCTCTTTCCATTGTGATAGGCATTATAGAAATAAAATAATATATACGCATAGCTATTATCTCTGGCTACATAAATAAACCAGTACTCAGTGCAGTGTGATATTTACTGCGATCAACCCTTAGCTTTCTATGTTTTGTTAGAAATTACTGTATTTTATGTACTCATATACCTATAAATTACATTCACATAGGTTCAAACATTGTATCAATAAAGTATTTACAACGAGACACTAAGAAAAGATTACTAAACTATCCGTATGTAGATTGACTTTGTTGCCATGGAACAGCTTCTACCACTGCTTTCTCTCATTGCCTGTAAACATTCTGCACAGGACTGTTAGTTAGTTGCTTTTCTTCAAACTGGGTAACAATTCATATTACTGGATAAGTCTAAGAAGATTCCAACAATATCTCACCACAAGAAGCTGAAAATTGTGGTTACCCTAAAGATATGTATACTTTAACACGGCAATAATTTGCTCATAGTTAACTTATACATATTATCTACATAATTTCTAAGATATCCTGAGCTTCAGCATTACTCTCCCTTGATAAAAAGCACGTTCCAGAAAGCTGGTGAGCTGACTCATATGCTCTATTGAAATCTAAACTGAATATGCCTTCTTTTAAGTTGGTAGATGATCACTGAATGAGACTTTTTAGAACTCCAGACTACCATAGAAATTAATAAAAATTTGTATTAATATGATTGCAAACTTTCATTTTTATACAGTACTCCAGAATTACTAATTATTTTCATTTGTTAAAGCAGCTCTCAAAGGTACACTTTGGTTTAAAGCAAACATCCTTACCGCTGCATCTCAATGATACAGCTTTATTTAGCTATGTAAGAAATAAGAGGCAATTTTCTTGTATTTTATTCCCGTTGTTTAATATGTAAGTACTAACTGGAGCCATAACGAATAACGGCAACTGAAGGACTCAGCTCCATGTTAAGGATTGACAACATGAAAATCTTCATAAATATGATCAGAACAGCAATGCATGTTTTAGATAAACTTAGAAATAAGTAACATAAGTGCCTAACACTTGGCTGCTGCAATCTGAGTAATTGCCATATGCTGTGTGTGGAAAATACATGCAAATATATTATGTGCTGCCATAAAATTCTCTGAGATATACTTTTCATAGAAACATCAGTAAAGCCAGTTGTTAGTATTCACAGCATTACCAGACTTACAGCTAGTTCTAGTTGGTCTTTTTATTTATGTTTCTGAGCTGCTTCTCTGTGCTTGAGGAACACAGTAAAGACAGGAACTGCTGAAAACTGGAACACTTCTTACCCCCTTCCCCCTAATAGGTAATGTTGCAGTGCGGCCAAATGCAAAAACTTCCACCCTTGTGGTTTAAATGCTTTGGTAATGTCAGACCTGAGCTTCCACACAGTAGGTGGAAAATCATCTTGCAAGTTCCCTTGAGAACAGCACATGGAAATTACAGCTGACCTAATTACATATTCTCATTTGAAATAAATTAATAGATTATTATTGGGTTAGCTCGTATTAGCAAAATACTGAGCCAAACAAAACCATAAGTCACAGAAAATATCAAATTGTTCTTCCTATAATGGAAGATACCTGTTGCACTCAACTGCTTATTGCTGAAACTAGATTCCCATCCCAGGGAATAAATTTTGTTAAATAGTCCAGGAAAGGCATTTACTGAAAGATATTTTGAAATCACACAGTGTGTAAATGAAACATTTGTATTCCTACATCACACCTAGATAATGTCACTGAAATTGATAAATGTATCCCTAATAAAGTAGCGAACAAAAACAACCACACACAAAAAATAAAAACCTGATTCTTTAACCTTATCTTTTAACTTGACTTACAATGTCATCATCGTTCATAAGAGCAAACAAGGCAGTTGGCTGCTCAAGGATTACTGCTTTATTTTGATGTTGCAAGTATTCTTGTAAGTAAAATATAGGTATTTCTAATGTTTATTCACATAATATTCCCATCTATTCAAGCATTCTTCAGACATTGCATATTGAGGCTGCTTGCATACTCAGATTCCACACAAACATTCTAGCTTTCACTTTTTAAAAGAAAAACTGCATTTGCATAAGCCTGCATTTTCAGTCACTTGGTTTTAGGAAAACAACATTTATTAAATTATTAAAACACACCTGTTGTGCTATGTCCCTGCCATCTATATCAGTAATGTTTACCCTGTCAGAAGCTGAAATTTTCCACCATCTGGAAAGACAGAATATTTCTTTGCAAATCGTTTCATACGTTAGGAGTATACGATTCCAATTTTAATTTCTTTACACAGCTTATATGAAGCCTTCAGGTAAAATGTAGAACCGAGTTCACAGATCTGTTCTCTTCCATCCCTTATCTTTCCATTTGCTTTCCAAAGGAGAACACAATTTTCTGCATTAAACAAACTAAGTATTAGCAATTCTGTCTAAAAGAAAGATTACACAGATAAGACAGGAGTCAGCCTATTATCTCCTCGAGCTCAGACAAAATCTGCAAGTCAGAAGATGGTATTTTGTATGAGTAGAACCAATTTAAATGTCATCTGTATACTCACACTTGAGAAATCCATTTGTGCATAATGCACGATTACTGTTTGACAGTCAAGACTTTCTAAAAGCACCTAGGTATCAAGACCCACGTTGAGAAAAGCAGTTATTAAATGCCTTTGTTGCCCCCCCCCCCTCCCTTTTTTTTAAAAGGGATAAACAACCTAAACAATTTCTGCAATAGCTCCCCTTCTAGCATGCACTTGTCATAATAAAGTAATCCGATCTTGCAGATGCTGGAAACTCCTTTGCCAATCATTTGGCTGCCACTCAAGGTGGACCCTTTATTCAAGCTCAAACTCGGGCTGTGGATAAGCTCCTCATTTACAAAACCTTCTGCTGTGATATGGAACTTAACCATTTCATGATCTAGAAAAGGTACCTGTTCTATAAGCAGATTGGAGAGTGAATTTCAGTAGAGAATTGCAATTGTAATTTTACTCCCTCTTGCCTCAACCTTATACAAAACAATATTTCCCGATCATCTTTCAGGATTACACAAAATCTATCACCAAAGATACACTGCAGTAACTAAGTAATTCCTTTCTAAAGTGTTAAAACACAGTTTTAAATGTCCCATCAGTATCAGACCATTCTGACACAAGCTTGGTCCTATTTTAATCACTCATTCATTCACTCATTAATTTGATCAATTAACTCAGGCAGATACAGCATAGCTGAAAATATAAAATATGTTTCATTACAATTACATGCTGGAGCTATGCCCTCACATTAATGATTTTTATAAATCAATGTATAAAATAAGAGAATGTCTTTTTGAAGAGAATGTATTTTCCATACCACTCCTTTAAATTTCTTCTTTTACGTACAAGGAAAAACTGCTGAGAGCGTAGCACACATTCCTATGACCATTTTTCAGCTAGGGGAAGTGGAAATATACCTATCAACAAAATTAACCTTAAAAAATAGTTTAAACTATGTATATAGGTTAACTGTGTATGAAAAATATGTGTATGTTTAAACAACAGATAAGTACAGCATATTTCCTGTACTAAAAGATAATCCTGGGATAAGAAAACAAAACTGACACTGAGGACGATGAACAGAGCAGAAAACAGAAGAGCTTACTGTCTACAACAACCTTTATCAAAAGCAGAGCCTATTGAAACAGTTAATGTATAACATAAAAACAATCCAAACAGTAATGTATGGCATTATTTTCATATTTCCTGTCCCTTGTGATTTTCATGGAAGAGTGAGACTTTGTTGTATAATAAAGTCCATATATGTACTATATAATTTATTATTGATATACCTGACGTTCATGGGGAAGAGATCATATTTATGAATGAGGTCAGAAATGACACTCTCTCCTCTTACAGCAATTGGCAGAGAATAAAGCCAGCAGTTGGTTTACAAGAACTACCGCAAAACCATTGTCTTAAGAACATTTAACACCTTTGAAGAGTTTAAGAGCCAACCAGCAATTTTGAGATGCTTGTGAAGCCAGCCAGAATTCTATAAAAATTTTGGTAAAAGAATGTGTATGTACAAATGTGGAAATTACAGCAGCACAGTTATAGTTGTGTCTTGACTTCTAATTTTGAAAATTGTCAGCTGGAAATGTCTAAGACTATTATTGACAGAATTCTATGGCATAGCCTGCTGATATGGAATGCTGAATGCCAAATTTTTACCCTTGATGCTTCTCTGAACCTAAAGAATTGAGTAAGCAATTCTTAAAATCAACATCAGTTGATTGTGAGTCAGGATTGTACAGCTTGAAATTCATATACCTTGCCACTTTCAGAAGTGTGGGACATACTGTAAAGCATCTACGTGCACAAATAACATGTATCAAGTACACGATACAAATGTGGTAATCCACATTAAAATAATCTGTATTTCCTTCTCTCAGGATCATGACTAGTAGAAGAATCTATGCATCATTCATAATCATTTAAGACATAATATTCTTATTCTTGTATATTTACTAAAACATTTGAATTTCCTAATTTTCAAATCAAGACTTCCTTGAGGTTTACTTTTAAGAGACGTGTGAAAAACAGTGTGACAAAAACAGTTTGCAAAGTCATATTGTGTCAGTGTCATAATACTTTGCTATAAAATCATCACACAGACTATCACGTACATGCTGACACACAACTCTGATTCTTCAGAGATGAATAATTTCTACTATCTTACAATAACGCTTACAATGCTAAGTACTCACACAGTTTATAATTGCCTAAGTTCTACCTGTTTTGCATCATAAAGAATTAATCTTTATTTTACAGTACTGAACTCTGCTCCCCATGTCCTATTTTGTCATTTCAATGGAAAAGTGAAAACAGTAAAAAGTAGTATAGATGAAGAACAGATGTATCCATAACAGAGTAAATCCACCAACAAAAAATTGCAGCAGTTGTAGTGTTGTAGCAAAGTATAGCCCTTGCAAAAAAAAAAAAAAAAAAAGAGGGCTTACAAAACATTGACATAATTGTCATAGCTGGAGATTCATTTCTGTTTTGTCCAAGGCTGTTATCAAGTGCAATCACTGACAGAGCTCCTTACTTCCAATTATTGCTCACGTTATTAAAATGAGTCCTTGAATGCCCCAGCCATTAATTAGAGAAGAATAGCAAGAGGGAAAGATAGCTGATCAGAAGCCAGGTTCTTCTTCCTAGCTTCCTCCTTCTCCTTTGTAAGATTTTATGTATCCATACATTTTCCTCAGTTAAGTACCTCACAGTCAGGCAGTGTATGAAACTTCCTATGACTTTTGACACGAGAACAATGTGAGTATGTCTGGAAATGCAACAATGACTACAAAGCATAGATAGGATTGCAAGTACCACTACGAGAACGGTTAAGATAAGAATTGTGTTTAGCCCTCTATGTTCATGCACTGCCATACTCTCCAAAACATTCTCGGTGAACTCATGCCTTTAGTAGCAGCATAACAGGGATTAACCATTATCAGTCTGAAGAAATTCTCAGCAAACACCCCTAATCATCCTCAGCCTGCTACTGTTAGAAATCAATCCTACAACAAAACATGCTCAGATCTTTTAGATCTTCTGTATCTTTTAGTATATCATCTAATGTAAATCAGTGCTGCTTGATCAAACCTTTTGAAAATCTAGGACTATTTTGCCAAGCATTATAAGGAAAATTATTCTAGTTCCACATTTAGTAATGAGAGCAGAGTTCCCATTTCTTTAGAGAACCTGAGCATTAAATAATAGATAACAAGACAGATAAGTAAATATAGGAATTAATAATAATAATACATGGCTGAATTGGTTTCCAATCTGTTTGGAATATCAGGGTTCCTAGGTAGTGCTCACATTGCTTTCTGAATTGAAATCTAAATCAGACCTGTTAAAATCACATCACTTGAAAAGATTGGTGTAAATGTGGTGTTACTATAAGCAGACAGGCATTTTTGGAAACAAGCACACCTTGCTTGTCGCATCTAAACCTGTCTTTGAGTATCCTGGACATTATTACATACATTATCAATCAAAGGCTGACTTTAATTAGGAGATCAAGCAATAAAGGACAGCATGAACAGCCTTCTGGAGCTGTAAGCAAAGCGTGCTGATGAAAATTGTTTCCTAAAAAAACCAAAAACAATAATTAATATAATTGTATCCTGGCTAAAGCAGAAACAAGCCAGTTTCTGAGCCCAGGAAGTAAAAGTAGCTTTTTTTCCTTTCTTGATCACAATCATTTCATAAAGTAACAGTTCATTGTGGTTTCATGGCTATAGCTAATGCTGGGGATTATGGTATTGGTATTACATTTCACTGGTTTGTCACCGAAAGAACAGTCTGCGAATTTGCCATACCATCCCTCTAAGCAGTGCACACAATCACAGTAAGACATCAGTGCACAATAAACCCTTGGGATGATTTCTGTACCTATACAGAGTATCACTTTACCTTGAATAATTAAAGTCATCAAACTGTAAGGTAAATCTAGTTAAATTATTGGATTAAAGGAAATATTCAAATTTGGATGTTACTTCTACAAAGGAAACTATGTTATAATTTGTTTCAAAGCTAATATAATTTTGTCTCCTTGCCTTCTTTACACACTTATTCTGGAATAACATTTCTTTTATCAGAAGAAACTGTTGTCTGAATTTTAGACTTGAAAAACATTTGGCGGTATTTCTACTTTTCACACTGTCCTTAATAATTTTGCCTACTTACTGAAGAATCTTTTCTTTCATACATTCTAACACTGTAAAAAAACAACTTAGAATTAAGGATATCAGCAAAAGCAGACAACGTAAGATTTTATCCAGACACTAAGTCCTAACCAAACTAACTACAAGGCTGGTGAGTCATGCATGTGCTATGTAGGTCAATGCACAAAGCTTGCTTATTTCAGATAAACTTTACTTTGGCTGTTACAGAGCCTGAAGGGAGTATGAGTTACTTACACAAACCGAGACATAATCAGAGTTGGGGGAGAGATATACAGATTGAAGATAGTGTCTTCAGATTGTTAAGCAACTTTCTATGCTACGTAAGTTATAAATAGAGAAAAAACAAATATTTAGTCAATGACACATTAGTACCTCTCAACAACGTGAAGTATTTTAGAAACTTTTCTGTCAATTTATCTATTGTCATGAATGCTGTTTGTAAATGGTTTAAAAAGAAATTGTTCTATTTACTGTAAATCCACCAGAAGCTTTTATTTTAAAAATGAAATTTGAGATGTATTCTGAAAACAATGTTGTTAAAATCAATGGTTACTGACAGTTTGAAGTCTTTGCAACAAAGCTGCAAGATGAAAATCTCATTTTTAGTCTGTTTACACTAAGTAGTAGCTTGCTAGTAACGCACCTCCAGCCTTATTTTAAAGTACTAGAAAAGTACATATTCTTCTCTTATACAAACATCTTGTATACACAGAGATCCTCGGAAATGAGATCCCACAGTAAGACTACTTTCGGTGTATTATAATACAAACTCTACTAACCAGCTGGGATTAACTATGTACACAAAAGCAAGCAGTCTCTCTTTCATATATCTACTATTACTTAAAGAGCAAGACAAAACAAAACCTGACAATTATGATAAAAGATATCTTCAGGAAAAAAACTCATCCATTTTGGTTACTTGATCACTGTTATTCTTAAAAAAAGATGCAGCAGGCCATTCTCAAAGTGCTTGACTACTGCAAGGAAAATTACATTGACTTGGGGTAACAACTGACTTCAAGACAGGGCAGCTGACATGCTGAAAACAGTGATGTAGTCATTTTAGTGAACGGTGCTTTGACAAAATGACGTTGTTGGTATGAGCTAATGGTAAAAATTCCCACTCATTTGAGAGCAGATAGAGCTATAAATCTTTTCCTTCCTGTCCCATCCTTTTGTAATTTAGTTTTGTCTCTAGTAACCGTCCCACACATGACATACCCCATAAGTTCCCTGTATGCACGCATTTTTTTAATACTACAAAACCTAAAATGAATCATCTCTAAAAAGAAAAAAAAAAAAGAGGAGACCTAGACTATAAAATGTTCCCACTGATTAAAAAAAATAGAATATAAAATCAAATAAACAAGATTGGCAAGTTTAGGCTCACTGTAAAGACGTAATTCTTGTACTATGGTAACAGATCCTCTTAGATGGCTCTGGATGGACGAGAACGCATGCAGGAAGACACATCCTCTGTGATTTCTGAACTGTGTTATAAAAGTCAGTAAATAACCAGTAAATAACTGTCACCCTGTCTGTATATGGACTGTAATATAGTTTAGTTCTAAATTTAAAGAACACCACACTCTAGAAAAGAAAAGCAAGAATATATATGTACTATAAAATAGAAGTAATACTCATTTTTCCTCTTCATTTCATTTGGAATGACACAGCAATGTAAAACCGCAGTACTGTGTAACTTGTCTTCCAAAAAACACAAGCAAACCTGATCTAAATTATCTGCTTTCACTTGCTGAAAACTCCGACAGCTGTCCAGCACCACTGGGTTTTCGAGAAAAATAGGAAAACACCTAAGAGCTTTTTAAAGATACTGTAAGATATTTTAGCATGAACATTTTATGTACTGTTTGTTATAGTGATTTCTCCTGACTAAAATACAACAAATCTCTGCTGAAAAACACAAATACAGTTCAGTCTGGAAATATGATAAATTCCTAGCGTTCAGAGGATAGAGATACCCCAGTGTTCACATGTAGGATTTATAATTTTATTTAAACACTTTCCCATATTTGTGACTACATGTTTTACTATAGATCTACTTTCTTTCAAACAATAGACGCACATCTCTTGTACACATACAGTAAAGAATCTGCTATATGCATCTTCCAACTGTCAAAAAGGAACTATTAATCTGCTGTATGGAACCAGAGAACATGCGTGGGTGTAAGAAGAATGTCTGTAGGCACTAACAGAAGGGAAGGCTACAGAGATTACTGCAGCATAACCACCCACATACATTTTATCAGAAAAGAGCAGCAGCTGAGTCATGGTGCTGACTTCTGCCCAGAAGAGGGATTTTCTCTAAGCTGAAATACATTTCAGTCACGATTAATTTTCATAGGACTGAATTTCCAGCATTTCAATGTCTACTTTAGGAATTAATAAAAACAAACCCTTACTCCCATTTGAATGGTTAGTGCTACCCTCCCTCCCTCCGCTTTCCCTTCCCATATCTCTTGTAAGAATTTTGCTGAAGTCCAGGGATGAAACATTCACAAAGGTATTTTCATGAAGATTTGGTGGAAGCTTCCAGCTCCACTGCTTTTATACAATTATATTTATTTTAAATATGAGGCATTTGCACTGCATTTAAGTTCTGTTTAATTAAGTGCAAATATGCATAATATTATATTAATTGCAATCTTCAGCAGTCCTGGACATTTAGAAGACATCCAAATGCTGAAATTTTTGTGACATAATTGCTTGCACTACTGGCATTTAATTTAGGAATGTAGGAAATCTGTTCCAATTGCTTGCTACAACTGCAAGCTTTTAGTCTTCGCTGCCCATCACCTGCCAGGAGGTCAATGTCACCTTTCCTGAAATGTTTTTCCAAATGATATAGAAAGTGTATGAAAAGACTGCAAAGGCAAGTTTCAGAACTGCAGGAATTATATTAAACAATTTTGCCCCTTTTCTTTGATTAAAAAACAGGCAAATGAGCAAAGTATGCTGTGTTACTCACAGACTCTCAAGATTTCAAAATGGTCAACATATGGATTGCCAGGCAGAGACCTCACTGAAAGTACTTAGCTGAACATTCTATGTTAGTAGTTATTAATTTAATCCTAAGTTTTCAGAGGGATAAATATGTTTTGCTGCTCATTACTGAACTATCTGAAAAGCAGTACAGAAATAACGGTAAACAGTAATTCAGGGCAGAAACTGATTTTCTTCTGTCCATTTAAAATTCCACTCCCCACTTTATTACAATTACTGAGTGAAAGTTACCAGTCTCCCTACTGCACACGCTCTGAGGTGTAAAAGGCAAAGAACCACTGAACACACAAAGACAAATTAAATGTCTTACGGCACAGGGAAGTACACACATGCTGGCTTTAATCTATCTAGCCAGGCAACAACTGAGCACAACTCAGCATGTGTACAACAAGGGCCCATCTTAACCATGGTGTGTGCTCCAGTTTCTAATGTCCAATCCTGCTCATTCAGTATGGTTTCTATTTGCATTAGCTGTATAGAAACTAGCATATATACAATTATGTGTACTGCTACTATTTATTCTATATGTACATCCTGGGCAACATGGGTCAATTATGCAGATAGCTAGGGTGAGGATTTAAGTCCACATGACTCAATTTACAAAATTCCCTTCCTTAATAGGATATTTCTTTAGCATGAACACTAAAAATTCTGAGATTTCAGGGAGTTTTACATTTCATTACCAAGAACATATGGAGTTACCTTCAATTACTGCTATTACTGGAAAAATTGATTGTTGTTCTTTAAAATGATAAATGTAGATTTAAGAAATGTGTAACAGGACAAACTTCTCTTTGCATATTTACCGTAGTTTGTAGCTAGAAATGCATAACCAGCATGTCATAAGTTTTTCTTTTTTTTCAAATAAAAGGTGACAAAGTCAGCAGTGAACTTTCCAAAATAACTAAGCGTTCCCTAAGAAGTGGTTTGAAATTGCTCTTTCAAATAATATCAACTAGTACAGAACATATGACTAACCTACAACTGCCCCAAAAATGCATTGGTAGCATATGCAAGTACTTCACTGCTCACATGGAAAAACTACAAGAGCAAATAAACGTAAATGTTGAGACATTCGATGCCTAATAACTATTTCATACCTTTCATTGTTATTTGATAGGCTCCACAGTACTTTCATGGTAAACGTTCCATTTTTGTTTCAACATAAAGGTCAAATAAGGACTTGTTAGTAAAAAAAGACAATGAAAGGGAAAATTCAGGTTTGAGTTCTCCTCTTCATCCTATCTAGGCAATTTCAATAACGCACAATTCAAAAAAAAAAAGTTCTGACGTATTATTAAAGACTTCAGATTTTGAATAATTCTAGGAATTTGTTGTATTATCTCTTGACATGGTTAAGGTAACTGACTGCACACCATCCTCAGAACGTATTTAGCAGTATTAATGGAGATAACCGATAAAACGAATTGTAAGAGATGGTAACTCTGCATTACTAACAGTTTAATTTGAGAGTGAACAAACTTAAAACTATTACATTTGAAGAGAATAAAAGTATATAGGCTGGGCCTGTGTACTGGCACTTTTTTTTAAAAAAAAAAAGGATATGGATGATGAGTGTACTTATATAACTTCAACCATCTGACCAGAGCTCTTTCTAACCTTTTTTTTTTTTTCCCCTCCCCTGTTTAGATCCTTAAAGAACTGCTACTAGTTTCATATGCATGGATTTTTACCCTGAGTTGTCAGGCTATGTTTCAGGCAAAACAGAATACTTTGCCCTTACTACGAAGGGCAGCCTTGGATAGGGCATTCCGGAAAATAGCCCTGGTCTACTGCTGAAGGAGAAATAGATATGTATGTATGTTTACGTGGGTCCACATTAAGCCCACTCTTTGTGGTGCATAAAATGAAATCATTTTATATGCTAACTTCATTATCTGTTACAATACACAAGCCAAATGCAGATCCAGCAGAGATGTTGACTTTGATCAACCATGCATTACGAGCTGCTTTTGCTGATTAACACCATTTTCTTAGAATTATGTGCAATATATAAATCAATTTTTCACCATGAATGTTACTTCCTAAATTCCTAGAATTAAAAATATTCTCTTCTCCTCTTGAGGAGTATGGTGTGTAGAGCTAAAGCATTTCCACACAGAGCCTAAGAATTTGTAATTCAGTTCCTACAGAATCTCTTCACATCTCAAGAAACAGGTCCCATTCTGAGGATCAATAGCAGGGAGTTTGTTCCTCTGCAAACACTGCACCCAGCTTGCCTTTTGCTGCAGCTTCTGGCACCAGACTGGCTGATGTCATGTGCCATTTTTCCTCTCTCTTTGGTAAGGGATGAAAAAATGAGATGATCACACTTCATTAGACACCACACATCCCACAGTGCTTTTTACAAAAACAGGGAAAGTACATTTACACTCCTGTTTGCACACGGTGAGACTATGTCCTGATGTCCACACAGGCAAGAAAAAGCTTGAACTCTCCTGCCACTTTTGTCTGAGAGTACAGTAACTACAAGAAATGTGCTGAGACCAAACACAGGTGTTCAGAGGTAAGAGCTGTTAAGAGAACATTGTTCCTGTCCAGCAACTTAAGCAACATCCCATGTGTCTTCTGCTCACTTCAGTAACTGGTACACAGGAAGAGGGATGAAGACAGCTGCCGCATGCAGGTAAAAATAAAACAAAACCTGAAGTTCCATCTTCTTCAGCACAGTCTACTGGTCCACCCATTAACTGAATCCCAACTCTGCTGATGTTTGCAATTCAAAAAGGAGCAGAGTAAGCAGGTATCCTCTAGTGCCTTAATCGGCTAAGCAGCCCAGGCTGCTCACTTGCTGAGAGGCAGCCACAATCACAGTGCAAGCAACAGATGTCCTATGCTATTGCCTGACACTGCCAAACCAGAAAACAGCAAGGTTTAGGTACAGCTTGAGGGCCAGTGCTGTTTTGCTTTAAACATTGTTCTGCCCTGAAAATCAGTCTCCTCTAGAGCAATATTAAAAGGAGCATGCTGCAAATTTCCACTGTTGCAAAATTACTAAAAAGTGATTGAATGAGATAGAAGTAGCTGATTTGTAAAAGCAGCAGCTTATTGCTAAAAGCAACAAGTTAGCAAATATAATACTATCTTTACAAAACAAGTTCTAGCAGCAGCAGAATTTGATGAAAAAAGACCACAGCCCAGTCTACAGGAAAACCAGCAAGAGCTTCTTTAGATTTAAGACTGTGTTTGCCTCAAATGTATAAACAGATTTATATTGGTCACCAACTTTTTTTTTTAGGAATCAGAGTATTTATCAACAGTTTGTGAATATTTCTGTTTCAGCCAGGTGGAAACACACTTGTGGTGAAATGGGATTAGAAAATTGACAACCAAAACAATTTTTCCTCTTTTTGCAAATCTCCAGTTACTCATAGTCTGCAGTTATGTTGCCATGAATACCCATCCTCACTCTCCTCCAGCTGGCTGTCTAAAAGTGCTCTAGCTTTCTTCTCAGAAGTCAGTTCGACTTAGCACATACAGAGCTGTTTAATTAGCAAAAGCAGCAGTGCGATCAAGCAAATATTTTACATTCTAGACCAAGCTATAATGGCCTCCCACCTGTGGCATTTTTAAGGTCTTATCACCTTCTTGCATATTTTTTTCACTCTACATTGTAAGTAGCCTCATCTCTGGGAGAGATATCATTATTTCAGGCAATGTTTAATTCATAGTTCGTGGCTTTTCTTGCCATTTCTTTACAGCTTTTCCACCTACTTGTAATTACCCCTTCATCCAGCAGTTTTCATCCAGTCTGGTCTAGAATTCTTCAGAGGTTTTATATCCTAATATGACTTGCTGTAATTCTTGTTCCCTTCTTCAGACACAACTCTGTACTCAAACACTAAGGTCTTACCATATTATTTTTAAATTCAGATTTAAGTGTATGTTATCTACAAACGTATAAAATATTAAAGACAGATTTCTGTAGGTTAGAGCATTTGCCAGGGACAAGCTGGCTGAATACTGAAAGTAATCAAGTTCTGTGATACTGCATACAAACTATCTCACTGTACTATTAAGAACTGGGTACTAAAAATGCAGAAGCTTAAGTGTTATATGAAGAATATACTGTGAGAATATTTATTTAGCATCAATCTTTTGGAGAAACAAGGTTTTAATAAAAAACAAAGCACAGCTTGCTGTGTCCTACAGTTTTCACAGAGCAGAGAATAACATATCTGTTTAAAACAGAAACAGCTCCAAATACAGCAAGTCCTCTGGAGACACTTCACTTTTCAACTAAACAGACTGTAAGATTCACTACAATTCTGAGCATTGCAGAGGGGATGGCAGACTAAATCCAAAATGAACAGATACAGAATGTTCAAATTCCTAATGAGCAACTCATGCACACTAAGTTGCCTGAAATTACATCACAGCATGTAAGAGATTGCTTAGATAGAGAAGGAGACAATCTGGAGGATAAAAGCCTTTTCCACTAGCACCTTATTACTTTTATTTTTTATAGATATCTTGTCAAAATGCAATCTCTATTGTGTACTGTGTTCTGCTATTTATACTAACACATCCAAGTACTACAGAACTGAAGATAAACTGAAAAACCCTCCAGAATCTTTTCTTGCACTATTGTCAAATCCTAGCATACACGTTGTCTGGTGGAGAACTACAGCAGCTGGTCATTTCAGAGTACAGACATGACATATAACTTGAACGAGACTGCTCTGTGCTACGAATTCAGATTTGTTAATGTATTACTACACTACTTACTTCAGTTGGTTCAGCTGCACGGCTTAAGTTTGTTCTTAAGTTCTTGCTCAGCACACACTTAAGATTAAAAATTAAAAAAAGAGGGACAAAGAACAGTTAACAAGGTATGCTGTGCTATACCTTCATCCCTTCAGTAAAAACTGTTTGGTTGCTCACACTTTATGAGGCAGATAAGAGCTCAAAATAAAAGTTTCTGAAACAAATCACGGTTTCCTCTGTCCTCTCAGAGGACAGAAAGATAAGTTGCTTGTGCTCATGGCAATGCTACTTTCGGTCATTGTAATGCTGTAACATGATAGAAAGCTCAGCAATTATAACAAAGCAGCAAGGTCCTAGGCTGCAGCAAGTAAGGACTTGCTCAAATGCAACAGCCATGGGCACAGAAATAAAGGAAAGAAGCTGCTTACCTTCAGAAGGCCTCAGGGACACAGCAATTGCCAGTGAGATACCCTTGCCTCCACTGCCAACCCTTAAATGAGGTCTGGGAAGGGGTGGATCCCAGCTCCACCTCTTCCGGTCACTCAGGAACTTTACATGCACCTGAGCTCCCCTGGGTTGGCCCTGCCTTCCCACCAGGTGCTCCATCACTGGTTCAAGCTGTAACTTAGCATTTCCACTACAGTCATGCTTATGTCTTCATCTCTTCTTTAATTATGTTGCTATTTTGATATCAAAACGCAGAGCCTTAGCATGAGTTAACTGTGGTGTGTGCTGAGATGTAGTACTGGTCTAACTACCTGCTTGTAAGAAGCACTGTAAGCACAGACTGACTTCATGTAGCAATCTGGTTGCCATCCCCTTTTTAAAGAGTACTAGGAACTTAGTCCAAAGGCCATAACCATAATGAGTTTGCAACATAGACAATTCTTTAAGATGCAGATGAAATTCCTCACAAAGATCACTTCAAAACATGAAGATGTCATATGAAGCAAGAATTAAAAAGAAACAAAAGTAAAACTTTTATCACTGTTGCTAAATTTCAGGAAGTTTATGGAACCTATTCCTTCCTTGCAAGATAATTAGAGCATTACACCAAAAGGAAAGTTTATTTTCCTTTTATATTCGGATCTTGTTGCAAAAGGCATGGCAGTTCACAAACAACGTTTAAAACTAACAAAAGTAATTTATTCTATTGCCTTCCTTCCTATATAAAATATATACACTGATAAGATTATCTTCTTTATATTCATAGTTCAAAGGCTGCTATCTACATTTTGTATGTCTTAAGACTTCACACCTTTCATAAAAATGAGTCCCCCTACACCTCTGGAACACCAGCAGCTCCTTGCCATGACTTGGTTTGAAAAAGTACTCACCTTCAGCCCCTAGATGAGTGCCAAGTGACCCTTTCAATCCCCCCTTCCTCTGCAATCCCTGCTGCTTATACCACTTGTCCCCATTCCGGGCATTCCTCCCCACTTTATACTGTAGCTTTATTCCATCTATGTGTAGCAGTGTGCTTTGCAATGCCAGGAGACAGGCAGGAACAGTGACCTTCCAGAGACTCTTATCCTGCTGTTAACCGGAAGATTATCAAGAGCTCTGGCAATGCATTTACCCTTATTTATGCATTAATAAAATCTAAGTGACACCTTCTAAGACTGAAAAACTTGCTAACAGAAGACTTGGAATGAATGCTGCAATTATATGTAAGTCAACACGTTACTGTCTAATAAAACAAACTCTGATTCTAGTTTAACTTTGGTTTGCAAATACTCAGAACCTAATTGGTTATGCACAATCGAATCATCCCTACAGAAAAAAAAAACGCAATAAAATTCTGTTGTATGCAAGTTATTTGGCAGTTACAGTTACCCACAACAGCTTCATAAATATCTTTAACTGAAGCTGTTTTCCACCTTCTAGTTGCCTGGACAAATGCAAAAACAAACAAACAAACAAACTTCAGTAAATTTCTGTATCATAAATCAGTGTTTTTCCGCACTGAGACCATGCCAGTGAGACTAAAAACATCATGATGAGCAATATTTGCCCATAGATAACACAAGGGTTTTGGAAAAGATTTTTTGGACCTATCAAGAGATAGGTAACTACTAAAGCAGCAAACATTACAAGAAATGCATAATTATTGTGGTAGGAGGAAAAGGAGGAGGGAAATGTACTGATACTTACAAGATTTGTGCTTTTTCCATCTGCTTGTTTCATCATTATGGTCAATGAGTCAATCTTTGAAGCACGAGCCCAATCAAGCAATAGTTACTTTTCAATATGGAAACAACTTTCTAAATAATACACATAAGCTTTCAATGAAGACGATGATTTACATATGCAGCATTTTGGCACCTTGCCACTGATGTACACCCTCTAATCAATTGCTCATACAGAACTGAATATTCAGCACATTTTGCAAGCAGAACAAAATGATTATTTCCTGAAGAAAATGAATACATTATATAATAAACATATCTAGCTGAAAATTTTGGACACTTACAGCAGAACAGCTAGAAAAGGAGAATTAAAAGAAAAAGTTAAGCAAAATATCTAGGTTTTATCTCAGCTCTGTCACGAGGCTCTTGAATGACCTTGAGCAAACAATTTTACTCCTTAGCTTCTTCCCTGTGTAAGAATAGCAATACTGATACCTGTAAAAGAATCAAGCTGAAGTCTATTATATAAAGTCTAAAAGTAAAATGTGGTTCTTAAAGCTTCCCCTCCCTGCCCCCACCCAGCAACTCCATGAAGTGCCTGGGAATCATACGTTTTTCCACCAAAATGACTTCTACCTTTTAAATACATTGCAAGATTCTCAGCTAGATGGAAAAGGATCTAGACAGCAATGAAGGTATTAAAAATATCTGTTCAGTATGCAGCTGCCGATGAAAAGAACGTGACATTAAAATGCATAAAGAATGGGCCAGAAAATAAGAAGAGCTTTTCCAATGCTTTTACATAAATGAATAGCGCTGGTTCATCTGAAGGAGCGTTGGAATTCCAAGTCATCCCTTCTTCATAGTGCTAGTCTAGAATGAGAGAAAGCTTCAATGATAAGTGATAAAAATGATTGTTGTTTTCTTTCACCTTTGGACCAAAGAATCATCTGATGTAGAAGGAGACAGGAGAAAGTACTCCATCAGAACCAGAACCAATGAAGATAGCTTGTCTTGGGTTTGTCTCTGGAAGCTGACTGAAAGCTTTATCCTGTTTTCGTTTTTTCCTTCACTTGTCATTGAGGCAGGGGTAACAGTATTAACTAATACAAAGCCTTTGACATCAGCTTATTTTGCAGTCTTGTCTTCATTGGAAGTCCTTGAAGGCCTTTCTCATCTACACAGCTGCAAGTTTCTGAAGAGCCTGTAGGAAAATAATCTTCTTTCACAGTTCTAACACAGAGTTGATTGAGTGTTAGTGGAGTAAGGAGCATGATTTGACAAGATGACTACACTTGCTTTCTTTCCTTAAAGACTCAGACAATTTAGCGTGGTAAAATATGCAAATTAGCACAGATAAGTTAGTTTTCCTATGCCATAAAAGAAACAGTAAAAGAATAATTTCAAAACCTGTGAAAGGATAAACTTTTTAAGTCAAGAAAACTATAAAAGGCACTGAGATCAAGATTAAAAACACAAACAACAACTGGACATTCATTTATTTGTAAAATAACCCATATGAATCCATTAGCAACAACAACAACACTGGAAGGGTTATTAAATCTCAGACTTCAAGCATGAATCAATTTCTAATAGAAATTAAATATATTAGAAACACAATGTACTTTTCATGCTCACAAAAGAAGGTGTTTTATACATACTCTAGAGCTTGCTAAAAAGAAGATACTGAATTAGCAGGATTTCATTATGATCCCAGTTGAAATTCTTTTTGAAATGGCAACCCAAAGGCAATAAATACGCTTTCAATTTAAGGAAAACACAGTGCAGCTCAAAATTTGCAGCACATAATCTTCATGTCAGGATTAAATAAATCAGCTGAAATCATTTCCCAGGAATCTACATTCACTGTAAGAGATTTACTTGGTATTGGCTTTTTTCGTTGTTGTTATTGACAGTTTTTTTGGTGCATCACATGACAGCAGCTCTACATACCTCATCTTACTAAATCGTACGTCAGTGCATCATATCAGGCAGGCAGCTGGCGGGAGAGCCACCAGATCGTTGTCATTTATCTACCGCCACTTCCAGCCTTTCAATATAATCATTACTGATAGTGCAGTTCAAGCCTGCCTGTAAGCATGATATAGTCAAATCCTGTTGCAGTCCAATACGTTCCACTCTGGATGTCCATAATTCCAAAGGTATGGAACAAACTTCTCTGCACATGTTATCAGAGTACACACATTCATATTTCAGCGCTTACTTTAAAATCCCCAATTACAACCTGGTTCACTTTTTGGAGGGGAAAGAGACAGTACCAGCAGTAACAAGAAACTGTTCTTGCTAGAACTACTATGTATCCATATCACATACCATGGAAGGGAAAAAAAAAAAATAGAAAAAGCAGGCAAGTATAACCTCGCAAGCATTTGTGAATACATCCGATCTCCTACCTGAACTGCATTCACAAAACAGACCTTTAAGAGCTTTCATTTTGCTGAAATATTGTGTTTCACATTGGATGCATTTATCAAGTATGTAAAACATGCCATGGTTATAATACATAGGTTGGCTTCGGTACCAGAAATATCCTACCAGAAACAAACTTCATGAACATGGGTAGTTATTTAATTTACCAGGCAGAAATGTGTGCACTGTGGAATGTCAAGTAAACAGATGTATCTGCACGGCAGTGAGCAGTGTCCATGGATGCATCTCCATGACGTAGGCACAGAGGCTTTCTGTAGCCTGGCAGATACAACAACCTTGTCGGGTTTGTTGTGTTTTTAAAAGGAAACATTACCTGTTATGCCATCTCAATAATCCTAGTATGTTTGCTATGGATAATTCCATTTTCATTATGCCTAAATTTCTGTATCAAATATTTTATTAAAGTACCATTTTAAAGCAAATTGCCTCACATCAGAACTGCACACGTCTATCTAGGCAGTGGGGATACAAATTCGAGAAGCTGACAGTAAAATCACAGACCCACAATCCATTACCAAATGATGTCAGTGCTATAACAACATACTCGCTTTACTCTGTATTATTTTTAGGCACCATTTAGATATTATATACTGCAGTTGGCAACACCGAACGAAGTGATTCACACCTTGACATGTAAACACATCACAGGGAAAGATAACGATTAATAAATGTGCGCCTTTTTACAAACCACAACATTCAGCACAGTCATACACGGCAAACGGGTCTGAAGAAGAAGCTGCGAGCTCTCCCACGGGCAGCAGCGAGGCACGGAAGGAACGAGTTGCCGTACAAGTTTGGGTTTGGTAAATCGCACGTATTTATGCTGATCGTGGAAACAAAACCCCCACCCCAAAGCAAACCCCAGCTGCTAATTAACCTAATCATCACACGCACGCACAGAGCTAAGGCACAACTGCGGGCTCGCCACCGATCTCCTGAAGGACCTTGGCCCCAGCACGCATTTCAGCAGCTGCACCAGCACCGGTGAGCTCTGCACGAAAACAAGCGCGCTCATCAATATGAATTAGCACACGCAGCGCTACAACCACACGGCATCCGAAACAAATTCGTGCCCCCCGCGCTCGCACGGGCTCTTTATTTGACTAAACACAGGATACGCTGTTTCAGTGCGGTAGATAAGCTTTATTGAGCGTGCCCACGGACGCGGCTCCCGTTCCCTGCGAGGCGCTCCGGGGCTCAGGTCCGGGCTCCATCTTCCAGCCCCGCTTCAGCCCGGCTGTGGGCAGCCCCTCCC